>NC_085137.1:430092164-430160187 GCF_035046485.1 Aedes albopictus
ATCCCTGGAAGAATGTCACACCGCACTCAGAAGGAAATTGCAATCGGAGTTCCGAGGCGAATTTCGTTCTTTCAATATTCACAGTGATGCTCCAAAACGATACAACGATACGATGATTCACCATCTGAAATTCTGGCATCACTGAATTCAAGACAATCAGATGCCGTTTATTTTTAATGTTGGTCGAGTCCTTTGATTTTTGTATATTTATGTCTAGAGTCTTCCATTACGAAAAGATTCTGGGTTGCGCCGGGAATCGGGCATTGACCTAGAAATGAATGGCTAAATAAGTATTTACCGGCTGAGTTTACCAAGTCCCATAATCATAACGTTATGAAAACAAAAAATATTTAGTACCATTCACTAAGAAGACCACTTACTGGAAAACTGAATCATTTCTCTTGAAAGGTACAAACATAATAGGAAAGATAAACAACATCTTGCTCATTCAGTTCTTAGCAGACTTGTTCGCTCACCACTATAATCCGGCTGCAATGCGATTCTCTCTGTGGTATGTACACTCTGCACGGAGAAACTGAAAAACTCAAAATTAGGTACTTTTAAACTCAATTTTGAGATCTTTTTCATCTCCCTTTTCATGCGCTCTTTCTGTTGTTGTCAGAGAGTGAAGAGAGAAACAGCCCAACTTTTGCAGTTCCGTGCGTCAAGCCAAAACAGAGTTTATAGCACAGTACTCAAATTTGAGTGAATACAACCTAGTCAAAATTTCGGTTGGGTGGAAAAAACTTAAAATTAGGTATTTTTTTCACATGGAAGCAAGCGGGAACAACCCAACAAAAACATCGATTCCATCAACTCAAAATTGGCTTGACGCACGCAACCCCGAAGTTGGGTGGAAAGAACTCACTTTTGAGTAGTTTCGTCTCTCCGTGTGTGGCGCTGGTGGCGCTTGCTAGATGAGTGGAAATGTTTATGGCGCTTGGCTTTTGTCGTTGACAAGCTGAATGCAGCAAGTGTTTGCTAAAACTTAACATTCTCTGTACAAAGAAAGTGACTCAAAGCGAGCGCAAGTCTCGGGTAGCTACCACCAAGATGGAAGTACACGTTTTATGAATGAGCTGCGCTTTTGTGTATCTACTACCTAAGCGCACTATTTCGACGTAGTTTCGCAAGGTGCAAGCTGTTGAAGTTTGTGGAGATTACACTTGTTGTAGGAGTTTTAAAAACCAGCAATCATGTAAATCGTTGCAATTGAATGTCAAGTTGCATGTTCAGATTTTTGAAGAAATCATTGATAATAGTAAGCAACACAATTTCTTTATTAGTGAGGATTTTAGTCGCACACTGGTTCACCTCCTAAGGTAAGCAATGATGTTGTGGCATTTTCATGAGGAACAGCACAATAGCAAACAAGAACTCCTCAACAAAGTAGTTCAAGGATTTTTTTTCAGGACTTTCTCCTGCATAAATACTTCCTGCGATTCTTCAATTTCGTCAAGGCTTCCTTCAAACATATCTCAAATAATTTCTTCCAATTTTTACAATTCAATTCTTTTATGGAGTCCATCAAAAATTCGGTCAGAGATTACTTATAGGGATTTTTTCTAGTGTATTTAGAATATTGACAGGATTTATATTTTCTAGAAAACTCTCCAGGGGTTCCATAAAAAAAATCTCCAGGGATATCTTTAGATATACGGGTTCCTCTAGTATTTCTTCCAGAAATTCCTCCATCGATGACTTGAAAAAATCTTCTAGGGATTCCTTCAGTTATTTGTACAGATATTTTATTCAACAACTCCACCATATTTTTTTCCAAGGATTTCAGCAGGTATTTCTGCAGAGATTCCTGCAGAAATTCATTCAGATATTACTTTAGAAGTATTCCTCCAGAAATTTCTTCAGCAACTCCTTGCAGAATTCCTTCAGGAATTTTCCTGGGATTCTTTCAAATATTTCTCCAGAAGAATTGGATTCCATCAGAAATTCCTCCACGGATTCTTTCCAAAACTGCGTCAAGCCCCAAACACAAGGACAACGGCAAAACGGAACGGAACGGCAGGAACGAGAAGCACGGAATGTACTAAAACTGCCTTTCCGCTTTGCCGTTCCCAGCTCACAATGAGAACGGAAAACTCTTGTGTAAATGAATGCTTGCTTGTTTTCATTTTGGTTTGCTCTGTTTAAAAAATACAACTTCTGGAACTTCTGGAGTTTTTTATGAGATTTCTTCAGGAATCCCTTCAGAGATTCCTCCAGGAGTTCCTTCCGAAATTCCTTTAGGAGCTCCATATGAGATTCCTCCAGAAGTTCTTTCCAGGATTCCTCTAGGAGTTTTTGCTGGGATTCCTCCAGGAGTTCCTTCTGAGATTCTTTCAGAAGTTCCTTCTGAGTTCCTTCCAAAAATTCCTGCAGAAGTTTCTTCCGAGATTCCTTCAGGGGTTCCGTCCAAGATTCCTCTAGGAGTTTTTTTTTATTTCTGCGTTTCCTCCAGGAGTTACTTTCGGGATTCCTCCAGGAGTTCCTTTTGAGATTCCTCCAGAATTTCCTTCTGAGATTCCTTCAGAAGTTTCTTCCGGTATTCCTTCAGGAGTTCCTTCCTGGATTTCTTCAAATATTCTTTCTGGCTGGAATCTTTTGAGACTCCTTCAGTAGTTTGAGGATTTATTCATGAATGTCAGCAAGCAAGCAATCATTACTTCACAAAATTATCCATGATTTTTTTTTTCAGAAATTCATTTAGTTTTTTGTGTATTTCAATGTTTCTGAAGAAATCTATAGAAGGTTTCTTTATGGAATTTCTCTTGCGGTTCTTTCTGAAATATCGCCTGAGATTCCACTAGAAATTGTCTCAGATTTTCACCGAAATATTTTGTGAAATTACGGAAAGAATGCTGGAGAAATTCTTCAAGGGTTCCCTGGAGGAATTCCGTAGAGATAATTGAATTTATTGATTCCTTGAAAATAAAACTACAGAAATTTGTGTATTAATGGTAGAATAAATGTCTAGAGGGATTTCTGGAGGACGTTCTATATCAAATCCAGGGAGAACACTTGGAGATTGTTTTGAAGGAACTCTTGAAAGAGTTTCTTGCAAAATGACTGAAAGGTATTAGTGGACAAAAATCTCTGAAGCAATTTCTTAAGTGATCCTTAGAGCCAATTTCATTAAGAAATGCACATGGGATAAATGAATTAAGCTCATTGGGATTTTTTTCTATACTAAAGTATGGTCGTCCTCATTAGGAAAAAAGAATCATTCAAATAATGTGCATAAACTTTAATAACCCGGGTAGAGGCAAAGAACAAACCAAGGACAAAATAATAACAAATTTTTTCATCAAATCTCATTTTATCATTCTTATGTTATTTATGAATAACACTAAATAACTAGTTAAGAACAAAACATATTATTATTATATTTGTTATTTCTGTTATTGCTGAGTAATTATTCAATAACAATAATTAACTGAATAATAACAAAATATGCAATCATAGCAAAATAAGTTCTTCTGAGCACCCTAAATAAAATAGCATCCCAATGGCATATATTGCAATCATAACTTGGTTTGTTATTGATGAGTTATTTTGTAATTATTTTTTTAAAATAGAATATTGATGAAGAGCAAATTTTGTTATTGGTTTGTTAGGAATAAGAGCTAAAAAAAAAACAAAAAAATATAACTCAATTTGTTCCAGAAAAAAGTAAATAATAACTAATTTTGTTATTATAAGATCAAATCAAGGACAAAACATTTCTGATCTTACAATACAGTTTTTTAGATCATAAGAACAAAACTTATAATTATGATGATCTTTTTTGAAATAACTTATTTTGTACTTACTTTGTTCTCAATAACTCGATAATAACTTATTCAGTTATTCTGTATTTTGAAATATTTTGTCCTTGGTTTGTTCTGGTCTGGTTTGTCTGGTTTGAGTTATTTTCCGGTACAAAGTCAGTTATTATTTTTGTTCTTTTAGCTCGTATTCCAAACAAACCAATAACAAATTTTTCCATTCAGCTATTCATTTGTAATGGCAAAACTTGATCTTTGTTAGTTATATTCTTCTACCAGGGAATACAGTCATTTTCTTAGGGGCGTACCAGCATGGGGCGCTGGAATTTGGAAACCATGGGTACCCAGATTTTATCATGAAAGTACTGCAGTGGTGCACTGATTTAAAATGGGTTTGAGGATTATTCTTAGAACAGACGTACGACTTTGTGTACTATTACCTAGAGGAATACTTTATAAATTTCCTGATGAACGTCTTCAAGTAAATTCTCAAAAATCTATAGCAAACCTCTTGTGGATATAGTTTCTACTGATGGCTTGTTCGGCAAAGTTGTAGAGAATTGTCCTAACTAAGTTTTAACGGTATAGTTGCAACCTTTTCAGTGCGTTTTTCTAGATATCAGAGTATATTTCCTCTGAAAACCACAAAATAGATTTGATACATTTCTAAATCTCAACCAATTTGATTCATTTTCGGACTGAATGCAAATGAAGTGAGATTTTATGTATCACGGACATTCAGAGAAAAAAGTTTCAAAACGAACAGGTCCAATGTACACTGATTTATTTGGAACATATTGAACAAAATACAAAAATGGATTACCATAGTTGGGTCGGAAAGTCCATTGAGCCCTGTTGGGGTTTAATCCACCGACCTCCAACATAGTAGGGAAATTAAGCCAGCTGACGGACGCTTTCTTGGGTGGGTGATATGGGATGGTGCATTTAGTTTCAATTCCTTATCCTTATAGTCTGGTTGGGAATATGTAAAAACATTTAACACTGAATAAGCTCTGGGTCTTCGACCCTTGAGGGCTCAGGGCCCAGGCTGCATTTTATTTTTTTTAATTCTATGGCTTTATCGACCCAAAGATTATTTAAGAAAGACTCAACTCTACACCTCTCCGGTTATGTTGGTGCGAAACAAGTAAAAAAGGGAGATTGCGAGGGGGTTATACAGCCGCTAAGCTTCATCCAGGGTTGAAGTCCTGCCCATAGTTACGAACAAGCCCGTCATAATAATTAATGAATAAGATTTACCAACAATCATTTATCATACTCCCATCTCATAGAATTGTGGTCCCGAATTGTGAGACTCGTATGAAAAATTACATCACTGTACTACTTGCCAAAAGTAAGAAATGGGCAGATCTTATGGAGCTTCTCCATAAGAAGAGTTTGGTTCCGGATGTTGCAATACTGGAAAGCAACGCCATACTTCCAAAGGGCAACATACGAATTGCATACAATATGTTTTGCATTTCTCTTTTACCTTTTATGGGTTGTTTTGTGTATTGACAGTTCTTAGTGCGAAGTATTGGTTTGAATAAACATTCAATGCTGTGTAACATACCTGAAAAGATAAATGAAAAGATAAATGTTAGCATAAATAGTATCAAATTGTTAAGTTCAAATATCAAGGTTCAACCATCCCAATACAAAAAAAAATACAGCCAAACATCCATTTAGGTAATGAGTCCGGACTGCCTAAATAGAACCTGCTTAAATGGATTCAGCTTATAACCTAAATGGCTCTCATAGTTGCAAAGAAGTTGATGATGGACCAGTGGCTAGAAGATCTAAAGGGGAGTCATGCGGGGTTTCAGTACGTTTTTAAGATAGAAGAAGAAGGGTTTTTGGGGGGTTTTGGAGGGTCATGGATGTTTTACAGAAGGTCCGAGGGAGTTTCAGATGGGATTCAGTGGTTTTCCAAGAAGTTTCAGAGGATTTTCAGAAGGAGCGTTTCGGAGAGTCTCAGGTGCATTACAGGGGGGTTCAAGAGGGTTTCTTTGAAAAAGACACTGAACACCGTCTTCAGCCAGAGGCTGTACAGACTGCAAATAACTTACACTAGACAACGGGCAACGTATACGACATTCGGTGGCCAAATGATTTTTTTTTTCGATTGACGAAATGTTTTCTCCGACCAGAGTGGGAATCAAACCCACACTCTGTGATTGACAATACGCCTAAACGGCTGGCGCCACTAACCTCGTGGCCACAAAGCCCATAGAAGGTTTTTGGAGGCATTTCACGAAGTTTCAGACGATTTTCAGGGGGTTCCGAAGGCCTTACAGGAAGATCTCAGGTGCGTTACATGGGGTCCCAGGGTGTTTCGGATGATTTTTGGATGCATTTCAGGAAGTTCCAGACGATTTTCCGAGAGTTTAGAAGGCGTTGCAGGAGAGTTTCGGGAGTTTTGGAGGGTCTCAGGTACCTTTCAAGGGGTCTGAAGAGGTTTCAGGGAATTTTTGGTGGCATTTTAGGAATTTTAAGAGGATTTGCATAAGGTTTTCGGAGTTTTGGAGGGTCTCATGTGGAATACAGAAAGTCCGAGAGAGCTTCAGGGTGTTTACGGTGGTATTTTAGGAAGCTTCAGATAACTTTCAGAAACTTTCGGAGGCGTTACAAGAGTATTTTCGGGGTTACGGAGGGTGTCAGAGGGGGTTTCAAGGGGTTTTCGGTGACATTTCAGGAAGTCTCAGATAATTTTGAAGGGGTTCCAGAGGCGTTACAAGAGCGTTTTCGGGATGTTTCGGAGAATGAGAATCTTCGATACTTTACAGAGGGTTCGAGGGTATTTTAGGAAGGTTTTGGTGGCATTTCAGGAAGTTCCAGAGGATTTTTAGAGGGTTCCAAAAGCATTACAGGGGCGTTTTCGGAAGATTCAGAGGTGACAGGGGGTTTTGAGAGGGTTTAAAGGGGCCTACAGTTTTTGAAAATACATTTTGGGTCAATTTTCTCAGGTGAGCTCCCAGAGGGTTATCAGAGGCGTTCTAAATCATTTCATAAATTTTTAATGAGTGTAATCGGTTTTGTACCTTTTTAGTTCCGCCCTTTTATGATTATCCTTTAACAGATACGCGTATTTCGGCTACCACTTGTAATCTTCATTAGTATATCTGTGGATAACTGACACTGACATTGAGGAATATTACAAGTGGTAGTCAAAGTACGCGTATCTGTCAAAGGATAATTATAAAAGGTACAAAACCGATTACACTTATTCGAAAAGGGAATTCTGCTTAGATGGTTCGGAAAGTCGGTACAAGATCATTTCATAAACGTTTCAGACGATAACAGCAGGGATTCATATCGTTTCAGACGTCTGTAGATTCGATGAGCTCTTGGAGATTCTTAAACAAACATTGAGCTCACCACGGAATATGATTGTGTTCAGAATAGTTAAGATAAGGAACCATATTGCACAGTGGGAAAAATAGGTATAAAACGCGAATAAATTCAATGTCTCGGAGTGGATGGATTTGAATGGATTTTTGACACAAACTGCAAAAATCTCTACAGGAGGGTGTCATTCGCCGCACGATACTTGAAATCAGTGTATGGGGCCTGTTTTACACTATTTTCTCGTTTCTTCGCCTTTTTGGAAAAATCCTGAAGTGCAAAATAAATGATTTGTTTAATTCGTGTTTGTGTAAAAACTGCCGTAGTATCCAATTGAGCTAGTTTTGGCTCACCCTAAAAATTTAAATGTCTTCAAATAGCCCCGATATTCCCTATTTCTTTAAACTATCACATGCATCTCTACCCGGAGTGGAATGCAATCGATGAGAGCAGGATCAACCTTATGTCAAATTACCGATACTATCGAAGTTTTTACACAAATACGAATTAAATAAGTCATTTATTTTGCACGCCAGTTAGGAAGAGATGAAGATTTCCAGCACCGTGCGGCGAATGACACCCTCCTTATCTGAAACTGTAGAGATTTTTGCAGTTTGTGTCAAAAATCCATTCAAATCCACCCACTCCGAGCAAAGACATTGAATTTATTCTTGTTTTATACCTGTTTTTTCCCACTGTGCAACCTGATTCCTAATCTTAAGTACTCCAACTATTCTGAACACAATCAAATTCCGTTCAGGTAACGTTACCTAAATGGAAGCATCCAAATAGATTTTACCAAAGTGGAAGTTCCAGTGTACTTTCTGGTAATCAAAAATTCTTAAATTTTGGGTTATAACTGACACATTCTACCACCGTGACGTTACAGCGTTTTGACGCCTTTTCTGTCAGATTTTCCACTATAACTCGTAAATTCGACCTATGCTCTCAAATATTTTTACATATTCCGATTCCTTGTAAAATTTCCAATAAGTATGATCTGTTGAACAGTTAGTTTTCATTAGGAAAGTATGGTAAAAATGACACAACGTTGTAACGTTACGCTACTCATTCCCATTTTAACATACTTTTCCAATGAAAACTAACTGTTCAACAGATCATACTTATTGGAAATTTTACAAGGAATCGGAATATGTACAAATATTTGAGGGTTTACGGTCGAATTTACGAGTTATAATGGGCCTCCAGTTAGCCAGTGGTTAAGGCTATAGATTGCCAATCCGGAAACGGCGGGTTCGATTCCCGTTCCGGTCGGGGAAATTTTCTCAACTCCCTGGGCATAGTGTACAATTGTGCTTGCCTTAGAATGTACAAATTCATGCTATAGCAGGCAAAGAAAGTCATTCAATTAAGAACTGTGGAAGTGCTCAAAGAACACTAAGTTGAAGAGAGGCCGGCCAAAGTACCAGTGGCCATAAAGAAGAAGAAGAAGAATGGAAAATCTGACAGAAAAAGCGTCAAAACATTGTAACGTCACGGCTTATTTGATGATGACCATGAATTATAATCGCATCATTACATCCTTGTTGAATCAATCCAATTAATGGTCGTACCCTTCCTGAATTTAACTATCAGCTATGATTTTAAGAAAACTTCCTCAAATTCAGAAGCCACCAGACCAAAATTTTATCTCAAACATCCCTCCAAACAAGAGCAACAAGCAATCCATCAATCAATCCAGCTAATGACCTTTCCAATCAGTAGCAGGCAGTAAGTACACGGAACTCATCGGACTTTGTGGCGCCACTTGGCTACATAGTAGATGCTGATATCGGTGTTCCCCTTTCCTTTCGGTTAAAACTGAAAATGTGCCCCATTCATTCGACGACGGAAAGTTTAATTAAAAATTTCACTCAATCACGAACGAAAACCAATAAACAAGTGGTGCAACAATTTCCTGAAAACAGTTCCAGGCAGGGTGCTAGCGCATACTCATCTGTGCGGTTCAATAGGTCAAAACCAGTTAGCATTGTGAATAAGGCTTTGGATTGTCAATCTGAAGACAGCGGGTGCGATTCCCGTTCCGGTCGGGAAAATTATCTCGACTCCCTGGGCATATTGTATCTTTGTCCTTGCCTCACAATACACAAATTAATGCAATTGCAGGCAAAGAAAGCCCTTCAATTAATAACTGTGGAAGTGCTCAAAGAACAGTATGTGGAAGAGAGGAGGGCCAAGTTTCAGTGGAAAGGTAGAGCCTGTTCCAATGCTAAGAAGTTAGCTTTGACCCGTTGGAACGTAAAGCCAGAATGAAGAAAAAAAGTAGATGAATTGTATAGCATTTGCTAATTAAAAGATTTTATTATATTTTCGGTATCCAAACAAGTTTGACCACCAACTGTTCCACTCTGTCCCAACGTGTGCCACCGGTGTGCAGCAGCTTGGGCAACCTGCCAATTGAACATAATAAGGCATTGTCCACTTAGAAACCGGACGGACAAAATCACGTATATCTCAGGGATGGAATAACAAACATAAAAGGTGAAGCCCTCAAAACAAAGATTATTTATTATAGTTTCATGGAAAAATTACATTGAAATTATTAATTTTTATTTCAAATACATTTTTTCACTTTTTCCGTATTAACTTCCTTAAAAATCTGCACAACGGTGGTAAATTTTAGAATCAATCCCATCGGCATGTTAGTCCAACAATCAGGTCGTCTATGCAATTTCCTGAGTACCTTGATTAGTCTGATTAGGATTCCGAAGAAAAAATTCAAAAAGTTTTTCTTATTGCGAAATGAGAGGCAATTTGGTGAATAGAGTGAACGCGAAATTTGAGTGTTTTTTCGTTGATAAATACTACCCATCTATGACGAAACCACTGAACGGCTCCGGCTGCCGCGACAGATCATCGAAATAGGTAAAACCTCTATAGATCCCTTGTGTGCGTTTTTGAAAAGCAGCACGCGGTTATTGAAGCTGTCATCCTTGTATAAATTTATTCTCATCATCTTGTTTTTAAAAAACGATGCCCAGATTTCGTACTTGTTGCCAAATCTTCGAATTCCAAGCAGATTAATCAATGAACCCAAGCTTTAATCTTCTGGAACACTTCTTTATGCCATGATTAACAACATCTGTGCACAAAACACATAATGGTTTTGGAGATATTAACATTTTTTGCGACTGCCGTACCTGACCACGCTAAATTTTCAACGTGTTTGTGCAAGATTTTTTTTCCTTCTCTTGTCTTCTGAAATAACTTTTCACTCGTAGCAAGAAAATCGATGAAATTTTCACCGTTAAAAGAGGACTAGTGTAGGATCAGACTGCTGAAAAAAAATGAAGGTTGTGATCATTGAGAGCGTCCCTAGAAAATATGCCATGCGTTCGGATTCTAAGTGGACAATGCTTTAAAATGATACAATCATTAAACAATTTAGCAAGGATAATTTGCAATGGCACCGTCGGTCATTGCATCCTCATCCCGGATCGGATCACATTTTTAAATTAAATCAATATGTAGGGGGAAAAAGGAGAGAGAAAAAATCCGCAGCAGATTTTGAATGGCACTGCGACACTATTGAGTTCCGAGTACCTACTGGCGCCGATGAAACATGCGACGGAAATAGGTCTTTCCAGGGAATTATTGCCAATCAAATTGGTTTGTTTGCATACAGATATTTTTGCTCTTCCGTTGAATGTGAAGGATTTGATTCCGATTGAAAAACAAAACTATGGTGGGATGATTTCTATCAGAGATAAATAATTTGAACTATGTATAAACCAAGCAAAACATCGTGCATTTCAAATCAAAGCAGCGGAATATTTTATTTTGAAGAGCACTCGTAATTTACCAACAAACTATGCCTACACAGTTGGAAGCAATGCGGTGAAACCACTTCGTTTGAATTGCTGATTGCCACTCTGATGGCGAAAAACACAAAGCCAATTGAACGAGTTCGAGTGGCTTGCCTCCCATATCTCCTCGGTAGCCGTGATCGTCTAGTGGTTAGGACCCTACGTTGTGGCCGTAGTAACCCAGGTTCGAATCCTGGTCACGGCAACGCCCGGTCACCGGGTGTTGTCACGGAGAGGAGTTAACTTTTTTTTTCTGTTTCTTGAATAAATGAAGGAATTCATGTTATATAGCATTTCTATTACTTAATTGCTATCAGCTTATATCGATTAGCAGTCGTTAATAAACCACGTAGACAGTTTTGAGATTGGGGAAGGTTTTCTTACCATAGTGTACGCTCAATACAAAACGCCGGGCTTGGTGGTCTAGTGGCTATCGCTTTTGATTTATATGCAGAAGGTACTGGGTTCAATCCCTGGCCCGTCCCATTCCTCATACTTTGTATCTTTCTATATACTTTCTCCCTGTTCTCTACATATACAACTCATGTATATGTATATGCACATGTTTATAGCCATCGTTAGAACAGGAACGAACTGAAAAAGCCGTTTCCCCTCCTTACAACTTTTACAGCACAGTGTCAATCTATCATGTAACGCCTACGAGTTATGCAATCAAGAGAACTGTGCCACATTATCTTCAGAGCAGTGAAGAGAATTGTCAGACAAAAGAGGCATAAAATAAGCAACAAAGAAGGTGCGTGGTCAATCAAGCTCAAGCTCAAGCCAAAAATCTAAATCTAGATAGAAATTCAAACAAAACCAAGATAACCGTACACATCGTAGTTGCTATTCCGCGATTGACCAGAACAATCGAAGTTGCACAGAGAACCAATGAATGTGAAAGGCTTGGGATTAGCTAACCATTCTCAATTTACACAATTCGAGAGTTCAGTATTTTAAAGGTTATAACGGCGCAGGCCACGTCCTTACGGTCATCGGGAAAGGAAAGGAGTGTTAGTTGGACAACCGTTGCTACTAGGAATCGTGGAATCGAGTATTTGTTAGTAGGGTAGGTAGGGTAAGGTGTGGATCTAGGAGCCACCTCTGGTAGGTGATATGATCCACTGATTATATGGAAATACACGTCGCGGTCTTAATCACGATTATGATTTATTTGGTCACAATGACTACCCCACACTACAATAAGAGTAATGCACATACATCAACGGTCGTGCAATATCAAACGCATCAGCGCATTAACCGTTTACTTACCACCCGTGAACACCGACCTTCCCACGAAAATTGTCGCGCGATTCTGATCCCAGATTTTTCACTCGCCAAATCTAAATCTAGATAGAAATTCAGAGCATTAACATCAATTTTAGCGTTACAATCATCAAAAAAGCAGATGTATTTTACGAGCAGTTTCAGAATCTCCACTCGTTGTCTTCTTCCAATACCATTCAGGGCCGGTCTCACCAAGTCTTCAAAAGTCAAATGTATCCATCCATTCATGAACACCTCGTAGTATAGTCTGTCGTATTCAGTGTACTATTGTATCATAATACATAAATGAAATTCATGCTTACACAGCCTCATGAAACTGTGTGATGATAAGTGATTGATAACTTCAATGTTTATTTAAGAACTTTCTAAACTCCTTGAATTATGACATAGGATCTACAAATGGAACTAGCTGTCTCTAAAATGATGATTATGGTTTTTACTCGCTTAACCTCAGGTAGCAATGATCTTTCAAGTGGTTAGTTCAATGACTATCTAAGCATCTTCAAGAATTTCCTTGAGAAAAGCTTATAGAATCTATAGAGATAATCCGTCAGTAACGTCTCCAAGCCCTTCTGATATCCCTCAGAAACCTCCGGAAATCTCCTTGAAATGCTTTGAAACTGCTCTTGACCCCCGATGGATCTCTTCTAAAGCCTTTGATATTTCGGAAACGTCCTAAAAGTTGTTGAAGCCCATTTGAAACTCCCTGAAACACCCTTGAAGTTCGGAAAAAAACCTGTTAAGCACCCTAAAACCCTCGAAGACCCTTTGAAACGCTCTGAAATGCATTAAAACACTTCTAAAACTCCCACGAATCTTCACTGAAGCTTACCTGAAAGCCCTTTCAGAAAAGTTGTTGAGCAGGTTAAGAGCTATCGGGCAACGGCGATCCCGGTTCAAAATTCTTCCGCTTGACACCTATAGGGTATCGCGCCACTTGGGCGGTGGCTTCTATATTCGTCTGTTTTCCACTATAGCTCAGTCAATTTTGAACCAATTGGCTTGAAATGTTGTACACGGGTAGATACTATACCTATCTCATCACATTCCAAATGTTGTGTCAATTGGGTCAAATTTGACTGAGTTATAGTGGAAAACAGACGAATATAGAAGCCACCGCCCAAGTGGCGCGATTCCCTATGTAAGAATTTTGATAAGCAAGAATGATAGTACCATCTGCAAAGCTCTGCAGTAAGCTTAGAGCTAGCTGGTAATGGAGTACTTGATTCTTGAATTACACTAGTTTACAAAATAAAACGAAAGTCGTGAACTTCTGTCAACGACCAAAATTTTTGAAGTACAATTTAGCGCTAATTTCGAAACCGCGCTTCAAAAAATTTTAGGTAGAGCAATTTTTGAGTTTTAGCTCAATATCGAGTTTTACAATTTTTCAAAATATTGAATTAACTAAAATTCAAATATCTTGCGTTTTGTTCAACCAATTTCAAATATTTTTCCATAAATTAAAAGCTGAATACAATACCATTCGATCATCTGAATGCAAGTTTTGCGTCAGATTGATGAAATTCAATATATTGGCGAGTTTTTTGGACGATCTCCTTAATTTTTTGCAAAATTTCCAAAAATATATGAAGAAATGTATTTTTTTCAATGAGAAAAAAACAATTTGAAAATTCTTTCTCAACGTTCATTTGACATGTCATATTAGGCGAGGAACAGTAAAAAAATCGGCTCAATAGGAGCATTGATTACGGAGAATGAGATGTATGAAGTGAGCGACTTTGCTTAAAAATAGAACAAAAATCCTTTTCAAATCATCAACCTTGTATGGAAAGTCGAAAAAAATCCGCTCTACTGTAATTTTTTTCCTTCCCGTTTTTGAACTCAGAGCATGATTCTACACCAAAAATGATCATCAGCTTACCGTGTTCAAAAATGCTGTAAACTAGTGTTATCCGTTAGGTGGTACCTAGTTAGTGTCAATCAACAAAAATCTTGGGACGAGATTTTTCCGCTAGGGAGCACTAGTGCCAAAATCTTTAAAACCTCTATTTCTCAAAAAAAGACAAGCTAGTATCATGCAGTTTTCAACAAAGATGTTCAGCAAACTAACAACTAACTGATAAAAGAGGCAATGTTTCGGAATTTATCCGCCTATATCGCTTGCCGAGTGTCTATGTCGCACACATGATACTAAACGACGGTATTAAAGAAAAACACGGGAATCCTTGGAGAAATTTCCAAAGAAATCTTTCAAGAAGTCCTGGATGAATCTTTGGAGGAATTTTAGGAGAAATTCCCGGAAGATTTCTGGATGAGCTTCTGGAGAAATTCCGGGATAAATCCCGGAGAAGATGAGTTTTTTCTTTCTGAAATTCTTTTGGAAGTTTTCTTTTAATATTCACTTCTAAAACTACTCCACAGAAATTGTGAAAGTTGCAGATATTGTAAAAATTCTTCCAGCATCAACATTTCCTCAACATTTTCTGCATGAATTCTTGAAGCATCTCAGGAATTGTTCATAAACATATCACAGAAATTAAAAAAAATACTTTCTATGGTGATTGTGAAGATGCAGAGGTATTCTCGGTTTCTAGTTGCAGCGATCAAAACATACTAACAATCCTTACCTATTCCAGCTGACTGTAAGGACTTGGCCAGCACCGTTATACCTTAGACATTACACGCACACTCAGTAAGATTTTATTGCTGCTATTATTCCTTTACATGTAAAATGTTAAGTAACACCAGACGGTCTGTTGGTAATTTTTCACGAGTGTCTAATCACTTTTCAGTCTTCGACAAAATTTTTCGGCATATTCATGTGCAATCCCATCAGCTACCGTAAACCGGGGTCAAATTGATCAGCGGGGTGACATTGATCACTCGGGTACTACATAGTAATTCCATACTAGGAACTCTTAAGCGTCGTAATGATCTTAAACTTTTTACGTCATCTGATTCGTAGATGTCTAGAGATGAGTGTAGACTTTTAGTTTTTTTTTTAGAAAAAAGTTAGTTTTGCCTTATTTTTCAAGGAATTTGCAATGCATTTCTCATTTAGCTGAAATCATTGCTACTAAACAATCAAAGCAATCTTCGATATATTCTTGGAAAAGCTCTTGAAGAATGATGGAAGAAAATTTTATTAGAAAACTTAAAGAACTTGCTGGAAAATGTAAAGACTGGACTCGAAAAAAATGAGACACACAAAATTATGTATAACTTTTGATTGCGTGCCCAAAATTAGCTAATTTTCAAACCAGGAAAAGCATATTGTGTGTAGTTAATATCATAAAAAAATCATCGAAATCGGTTTAGTATTGGCGCAGATATTGTTGATACAATAAAATGTGATTTTTTAAACTTTGGGCATCCATTTTTAAAATTGTTTAGTCTTTAACTTTGTTGTTAGCTCATCAAAACGTCTGAAAATTTGACTGTAAGTTTTCCAAGTGAAGCATAATAAGTGGTGATAATTGCATCATAATCGGTTCAGTACTATTTTAACAATTCAAACGGGTAACAAAAAGAACAAGTTTTTCAGTGTTAATTATTTTGACTGTAGAACTTATGGGGCCATTGGACTGTTTGTCATAATGCCAAATATTTGCCACGGTAGCCCGATATTCATCCGAGGTTGCCATGATTTACGTTGTGTTGGTTATTTGTTGGGTTTGTTTGGCCAAATATTTGTGATGTCATGGGACCTTTACAACACTGTCTCGATGATTATACAACTCTGACAGTGTAAAACTGTTGTATTAAACTGTTTTCAGTAAAAATTTCACCCATATTGGTTGAATACTTTCAAAGTTAGAGCAGTGTGAATTTCACCATACCAAACATCACATCTGCTAATGCTAGCGTAACATGTGATAAGGGCCTAAGCCGAAAATGCAAACAAACGACATTTTTCGTTATTCCTATCAAGTGTCACGTAATCTATCGATACACTTCCTCACCCACGCCTAAACACATTTTAACATGACTTTTTAGATGATTTTTAAAGGGCCTAAGTAAAATCATAATTCCGTTTGGGCCTAAGTCAACGTAAAAGGGCCCAAGTTGAACTAATTCTCAAATTTACTCAGGCCTTTTGGCATGTTAGGGGCTGTCCATAAACCACGTGGTCATGAGGGGGGAGGGTTCGGCCAATGACCATTTTGTATGGACAAGTAAAATTTTTTGTATGGACTAATGACCACCCGGGGGGGGGGGGGGGGGGGGGGGGGGTTGGGTTGAAAAGTCCCAAAAAAAATGACCACGTGGTTTATGGACAGCCCCTTACATGGATTTTCTAATTTTAATCTGATTATTTATGGTATAATCACGTAAAATATTAGAAAACTTATGCGAACTCACTTTTTTTTGCTCAAAATTAGCTCACTTCAAAAGGGCCTAAGTCGATTCGTAGCTAATTTCAATGTAGTACATCATGCGCGTCATTTGCTGCATAAGTGTAACTAATACAGTGTGTGATTTCTAAATAGGGTTTATGAATATACATGGAAACCTTCTCAAGCAGATTTATCAATCTTCACTTTTTGGACTTTAGGCCCTTATCACATGTTACGCTAGAATTGTGACATAGGGCTACATATATGGCTATAACTTTACACATGGCAAGTCTCTTGTTTCGAAGATATCTCCGCCAACACTTAACCGATTTTAATGAAATTTTTATGGTATTAGCTACACATAATCTACTATTCCTGATAAAAAACATCTATTTTTGTGCATGTATATTTTGCGTGTTATACTTTTTTGAAGTCCCGTTTTTATGAAGAGATTTCTCTGATTATTTTTGTGTCGATTATTAAAAATCAGTAAGACATTTCTGAAGAAATTGTTGAAGAATTGTTTGTATGAATCCAAACAAACATTTAGTGAGATATTGTTAAAAGTCAATCTATGGATGCAATTCCATTTCTGTCCAACGTTCTTGAAGGAACTTATGATGAGCATAACGATTTCTCTACCGATTCTCCCAGGAATACTTTCAAATGTTCTTCTTGAATTTCCTGAAGATTTCGTCCAGGGGTTCAAACACATTCCCTGAAAGTTTCCTTAGGAATTTCTCCAGGAATTCTTTTATAACGTTTTGCATCAATCCATAAGCCTTTTTTAGATTTTTGCAGAATTTTTTTACACAATTGTTCAAGAGATTTCTTAGGCGATTATTGAAGCTAGGTATTTTTCGAGAAATCATGGTAGTTTCCCTACAAGGATGAGGATATGAGGATTTTTTTCATAAAACTTTCTCAAATACAAAATGCTAAAAAAATACTCCTCTCCGTGACAACGCCCGTTGACCGGGCGTTGCCGTGACCAGGAGTCGAACCTGGGTTACTACGGCCACAACGTAGGGTCCTAACCACTAGACGATCACGGCTGTTGAGGAGATATGTTTGAATGCGTTCAAAAGTTGTATACACTTTTCAAAGCAATTCACCATCCAAAGTACTGTTGAACTAATCCTAGTTTTATTGAATATCGTTTTCTTTGGTACAATGTTGAAATCCTTTCTCCTTCAAGTTTCAAGCAATTTGGCCTACAAAAACCTCCCTTGACGAAGAGAATAAACCTGCGGATAATACCCATAGTCACCCTATAATTATAATTCTATGTAAGAATTTTGCCTTTTGATATTTTCATTTGAAATTTTCAATATGCTATACAGATTAATGTAACAACAAGTATTTAAAAAATGAGTTCGTTTTCCTCCATTGTATTGATAATCATATCAAGACAATATTTTAGACAGCAAAACCATCCTCAAACAACCTTCCTATTTAATAAAACATAAAAAAGACTCCTCTCCGTGACAATGCCCGACTGCCGGACATTGCCGTGACCAGGATTCGAACCTGGGTTACTACGGCCACAACGTAGGGTCCTAACCACTAGACGATCACGGCTAAACGAGGAGATATGTTTACATGCATTCCATAGTTGTACACCTTCAAAAGTATTTCACCATCGAATGCAATCATGATTAATAAATTTAGCCAAAATAAAGCTCCCTCACAACCAACCGGTTGGCTTGGCGCACATTAAAGCATAGCGCAGCAAAAACCCGTTGCGTGCCGTATTACAACAACGTTGGCGGCCGATAACAAACAGTGAACGACCGAAAAACTGTTCCAATCGGTGGTGTGGTGATGGGGTTTTTTCGATTCCACCACATCAACGGCGGCGAGCGAAACAAAAACTCAACCATATCTGAAGCATTACGAGCGCGATACGCATTGTTTACTGGTTCAACAGTTCGGAAGGTCTTATCTGATGTAATGCGATAGCGGACTTTTATTGTAAACTGTAAATGTAAATACGAAAACTACTTTTTAAAACAAAATTTTACTGTGTAATTCAAAGGTTGAATTTAATTCAAAATATTTGAGCCGGATTAGAAATGTTAAAAATTCGACTTGACACACCTGCAAATTTTAATACAATTGGATTAAATTTCGATCAGTGACTTGATTTTGGATGGGGAATGAAGAATCGCCGAGAGCAAATATGGCTGAAGTGGTTAACACACGGGTATTCCACAAGATCATACTCGAGGGTGATGAGTTCGATTCCCGGTTCTGACTTCCTTGGGTTCGATACTCGGTGTACCTTCGAGCTTGTCACACATTATACGAATGAAAAATAGCCATTGGAGTGCTTTCAGTTAATAATTGTGGATGTGCTAATATAACACTAAACTACTTCTTTTGACACATTAGGGCGTAATAAGAATCAAGAATTAAGAATCAAGAATCAAGAATCAAGAATCAAGAATCAAGAATCAAGAATCAAGAATCAAGAATCAAGAATCAAGAATCAAGAATCAAGAATCAAGAATCAAGAATCAAGAATCAAGAATCAAGAATCAAGAATCAAGAATCAAGAATCAAGAATCAAGAATCAAGAATCAAGAATCAAGAATCAAGAATCAAGAATCAAGAATCAAGAATCAAGAATCAAGAATCAAGAATCAAAGGACCTCTTGAAAAATACTCAGTCAATCAAGAATCGATATTCGTTTTTATTTCACTTATTCACATATTTTTCAACCAGACCTTTCCGAATGTTCGTCGCCAAACAACATTCAAGTCGTCGAGTGGGACAGAGCTGCTTCAAAATAAGCAATTTCACCACTATTGGCAACTTTTATATATAGCTTTTAGGTTTGTCGAAGCCACAGTCAGTTGTGGAGCAGCTGTCGAGTCCGACAACGCGAGAGCAAAAATAAAATTCGACGCATTCACTTTCATTTTGCTTTCGCTGCAGTAGTAATTTTATTAATATAATAATAAACGATAATGAAAAAAACATTCACCCCCTTCCGTGACAATGTTCACAGCGTAGAACATTGCCGTGACCAGGATTCGAACCTGGGTTACTACGGCCACAACGTAGGGTCCTAACCACTAGACGATCACGGCTATCGGGGGTTCGGTGAAAAAGCGTTGATATGTTCAAAAAACCTGAAATGTAAACAAAAATCGGAGCCCATTCCGAACCATGCCATGCCAAGCCGTCGATGCGGTGCAGGGGGAGCTGCAGGTGTAACGTGTTTAATTGGAGCATTTTTTTTTTGCTTTCGGTGAAAAGTGTTCAAAATAAACAGAGGAACCAACGCAATAAGCGAATGGGCCGCAGCTGCAGCTTTTATTTTCGTATGATATGACACCAGGTAGTGTGTGCACATCGTTGAAATTAACTGGCAGCTTGGGCGAAAACCGTCTGAGTTTGCAAAGTTGATTGTTTGTTTTGTTCCATCTGCGGGCACTAGCGCATACATATGGAGTCGATTGGGTTACACATGGTTGCATTCAAGAATTAAAGATGCTACATATATCATAAAAGGGCACAACATGCCAAAGAGCAAATATTGTAATTGTAGAGCTCTTTAACAAACTGTCGAAAACATTTCTTCATGAATATGTTGAAAGAACTGACAGTAAATTAAATATAATTTTCATTCAAAACTTCTGTAGAAATTTTTCAGATAATAATTTAAGAAAGAAAGAAACCTAACCGGACTATATACACCAGAACTTTAAGATAAATTTCTAAAAAAAACCCGGAAAAATCTTCTTTTGAATACAATGGAAAAGTTTCTGGAAAACCACTAGTGGATTTTAAAACGAAATCTCACTCAATTAAAGAATAATTTATTGAGGAAGTATCTAATAAAACTGGTAGCAAAATGTTTTACAAACTTCTAGCAAACATCCAAAAACGCACTTTTGGGTTTATAACAAAAAAGAGCTTCGATGGTGTTTTTTTCGAAATTTTTCGAAGATATTTCGGCAAAACTTTTGTCAGAAACACATCAGGGAATTCCTTAGGGCATATAGTCTTGATAACTGGCCATGACAAACTCAAAGAACTTGAGATCAGAAACAAGAAAAAGAAAGCTTCCTTCAAAAGACGTCTTGAGGAATTTCGATTACAAACCGAAGAACCGATGAATTTCGATTATCATTTTTTTCGAATTTGCTTCTATGAAATTGAGCTAAAATATTCATTCATCAAACGTTTCTGCCAAAATTCAACTGTTTGTTGTGGGGCAAGTCTAGCAAATTATATCAAGTTTGTAACATATTTTGTTATGATGTTATAAAAATTTTCAATATTATTATGTTATAAACTAGATGCAGGACGGTGTTAAAGTAACTAAAATTTTAACAAAAAGTACTCTGGAAAATAACTTATTGTATTATGAACAGATCAAAATTATAACAAAAAGTGTTATAAATCTTGCCTTCAAAATAACTGGTTGCTATCATATTTTGGTACAATTTTGTAACAATACTATCTGAATGCCAAAGAAACAAAACTCAAGTGTATTACAATGTGTTATAAACAACTGTTATAACATAATGAATATAATTGTGTTAATATTTTATGTACACCATAAATTTTAATCAGAAGTATAACACAATAGGTTACAGTGGCGCCTCGTCCACATGTTCGACCTGTTCTTGGAACGGGTATAGGCTGAGAATAAAACTCGCAAAATAATCTTTAAGTAGATATACCAAAAGGATAAACTAAATTTAAAACTCCCACCGCACATACCCCACAACAACTTGCACACAAGGCGCTAACATCGTTCCCGGTTTATAAAGAACGAAAGACGACTCCAAGCAGTGAATCAAAATTCAACCATCGCGCAACAATAATGACAATGTCGCAACCTGTATTTGTTGCGACAAAACAACCCATGCGACATAAGTTTGTCCCAACTTGAAAATAATGGGATTAACATCGTACACCACGAGTTTAGAGATTTTTAAGCCTTGCATTGCGATTTTCGAACGGTAACTTCGAGTCGGTAAACACTGCAACTCTGGTGAAGCTCTATCATCAAACAGTTTCGACTTTGGGTTAGTAATAATTGATTATTCACGAGTTGAAAAGTACGCAACAAATTCAGCTTCCGTTTTGTCTGCAACAAAAAAATTCGAGATCATGTCATTATCTGTCACCAGTAGGGATAAAGACTAATCGTCGCACCTTCTTTGTTGCTTGTTTTGTGCCTCTTTTGTCTGACAATTCTCTTCACTGCTCCAAGCCATCCACCGGCAGAAACCATATAACAAGAGCATGCGAGAGCCAGCCTTGCGCAGGTCTCTCTTGCTCGACTCTTCGAAACTACATGCCACCGGTTCCCCGATTCATGCGAACGATGGATGCTGTTCCCAAACCAACAGTTTTCTCCCTTTTTTGCCTCCGAATGGCAGTGTTCATTCGAATTCATTTCACTTTACTCTGTCGCTCATACGTTCCCTACTCGTCTAGAACCAGCAGCAGCGTTGTCAACGTTTCTTTCCATTTTTCACTTCCCGCCTGCTTCTCACGCGTACACGCACGCTAAGCGCAATCGACTAAAGTCTTTAAAATCATGTTGAAAATTTACAGTTTTAGAATGCTAAAAAATGTATGTTGTATCGTTGTTGGAAATTAAAGGATAATTTAACAATATCTTTAAAAAAATGAATAAGGAACATTGATTGCACAGTATTTAAATAAATACTTTGCCAGCTATGCTTACCGATCAGGTTCTCAAATGTGTGTAAATGATTGTTAGCATGCTGCTCGGTATACTCTTTAGAGAAAAAAGCGATGGATACCAGAGGCACACAGCTAAACGCAAAGAGCTTCTTCAGTGGAAAGTTTACATGTGTGTAGCAAAACCAGAAATGAATGCAGTAACAAATTTTGAAAACGACGTATAATCAATGGTGTAGCATTGATTATACGTCGTTTTCAAAATTTGTTACTGAATGAAAGCTTGGACTGTGGCTTCTCGGTTTATCGTTCTACGTAGGCTGAGAACAACTTGCGCAGCTAGAGCACATTTTGGCACACCCAATGTCGTGCGCGCTTGTTATACATTACATCTAGCGTGGATGAAGCTGGGGGTACCGAATGTGCTCTAGCTCGTTGGCAACGGTTTCCAAATTTTAAATTCGAGGTCATGATCAGGCTTGGAAAGCGTCAATGTCAACACGACTCGTCACGTGATTATTACAGAAGTGCCTCTCTCAATGTCATCGAATCAGGAGACGATGACCAAGAGAGTCTAACCATATTCGCTCATTTTCCGGTCATGACGAAGCATGACATGATTTTAAACAAGGCAATTACTAGCACATCGATGGATTTTGTTACTGTTTGAATTATTTAAATCATAAACATATGTCCTCTCTATCCATCAAATACAACGACTAGCCTAAATTTGCTTGGACCAGGTGAAAATTTAAAATTCAAAACAAAATGGAAGTTTGGGTCATGACGCTTGATTATTGCGAAATGACATGACGAAGTGTGCGAGTGCTCGTTTCGTTCTGTGACGATGAAAAGGCCAACTTGTTCATCTTCATGGGATAGTCACGACCAATAACAGCGCTGGTCATGATACGAGCTAAAACAATTTATGGAGGTGGAAATTTCGAACATTTGCGGAAAAGAGAGCATGTTGGACATGAAAAAAACAAGTATCGTCGGTGTGTGAAGAACGTTGAAAAATGACTTCCACCGAAAATGGATTTTTCTAAAAGTATGTGAGATACCAAACTTCGGAAGTCGCTCAAAGGCGCATCTGAATGCGAATCGCATCATTATTTGCGATGAAAATGCGGAAGATATTTTTCAGAAAATTATTAACAAACAAGAAGATAAAAATCAGCTTATGTTCAAAATCACAATACTAAAACAAAAAAAAAACAGCAAGCATAGTATAAAATAACTCTAATGTGTTTTCATTTAGTAAAATAGTAATCTGTAGAACAGGTCAGTCTGCTAGTCACGAGACGCCTCTGATAGGTTATAAATATCAGGGTTAGTTAGAACTTTGTTACATTTTTGTTAGAAACTTCTAGTTGAGCTGCCTTCAACTTTCAATTATAGTATTTTTCGACATATACACAGCGTAACAAAAATTGACTTTTGGTCTGTCTCAAGAGCAAACTTATGTGTCTCTGACAGATTTTGGGCCGCTGAATCCAAATCCGGGCTCAGATTTGCTCCAACACGTCACAATTTTGAGCTATACCTCAATTTATAGGGCAAAATATGCGATTTTGGGCTTTTTTGACTGCAAGCCATTAAGCATGGAAATATTTTTTTAAGCAATCAAAAGGTTAATTAGTCAATAAACATCCAAATTAACGACTCATGCAAAATATTTCGTTTTACCAAATCGAATTTGACAGTTTTAAGCGATTTATGTTAGGTACGATATTTCCCATACAAGTCACCCTTCAAAAGTTGCATGCAAGTTTTCATACTAACATAAAATGCTTAAATCTATCAAATTTGATTAGGTAAAACGAAATATTTTGCATGAGTCGTTAATTTAGATGTTAATTGACCAATTGACCTTTTGATTGCTTAAAAAAATATTTCCATGCTTAATGGCTTGCAATCAAAAAAGCCCAAAATCGCATATTTTGTCCTATAAATTGAGGTATAGCTCAAAATTGTGACGTGTTGGAGCAAATCTGAGCCCGGATTTGGATTCAGCGGCCCAAAATCTGTCAGAGACACATAAGTTTGCTCTTGAGACAAAAAAATGTTGCGCTGTGTATATGGATATTAATTTTGTTATTTTATCATCTAGACTTGGTAGTCGTCTATGAACGCTTTGTTATCAAAAACATGTTTCGATACTTTTGAAACGTTTATTTTTCTGATCGGATTTATCCTCATTATGGCTTGAGATTCAAAAAAAAAATATAACTCCTCTCCGTGACAATGTTCTAGCAAATTGAACATTGCCGTGACCAGGATTCGAACCTGGGTTACTACGGCCACAACGTAGGGTCCTAACCACTAGACGATCACGGCTACCGAGGAGATGTGGAAACAAGCCATTCGTGCACGTTCAACTGGCTGTGTTTCACTATCGGTTGCAATAAGAAGCTACACACCAAAAATCGATTTGAGGTTTTAGCAAAATGGATTGCTGGAAAGCTATCAGCAATCATTGATATTACTGAAAATCTCAGTAGTTTTATTTTGTTTACTGTAATTCAGCAAACTTCACTAGTTTACTGATTTATCAGTTAATTCTTCCGACCGCTCGATCACCTCCTCGGCTAGCTGTCAAAATAAAAAAAAAAGGAAAGCAAAATTTTTGTCGTTGCAAAATTTCAAGTAGTTTTCATTTTAGTTCTGGCGTTTTCTTAAAGGATAAGCTAATTTTTGTTGTTTTATCCTTTTATCATTCAGCGTAAGTATTTAAAATGTGAAATACAATAAAATCTAAAGATGTACATGTTTCAGAAACGCAGAATCATGTCAATATTCTAATTCCAGGAATAGCTGTCCCTTGAGGTTTCACAACAAAATGAACCGAAGAAATAATCAAATCATTCGACCAGATACAAGAGCTGCACGGAGTTGGCCCCCAGAGATAAATCCAACCCGCCGGATGTAGTTGGCAGAATTCATCGAAGCGGCATTCTAGAAATTATCTAAACAGATCCCTGTATTTGAGGTTATCCTGTACCAACAGAATCCGCCGTGTTTCTTCCGAGTGATTGCACTTTCCGTTTTTGATATTTACCAATGAAGTTGTGCCGTGTTGATTTATAAAAATATTTTTATTTGGTGTACATGGAGTGGTTTTATAAAAAAAATATGTAAAATAAACAAACGATACCTAAAATTGGTATATGAATCAATAATCATAAATCAAACTCATTTTTGGTATTGCGAATCATTTTACTGAAATTTACCAGCAAAGTGCTGTCAAATCAGGCAGTGGACGAATTTACTGAACTTCCAGCAAATCCCACCAAATTGCTGAACAATTCAGTACACATCTGTCAAACTCGATGACATTTCAAATTGCTGAAAGTTTCAGTAATTTTTATTGCTGAAAGGATTGCTGAAATTTCAGCTCGGCAAAATTCAGCAAAATTTTGCTGATTTCCAGCGAAAAAAATTTGGTGTGTACGCTCGCTGTAGTCGGTCATTTGGACTGCAGCCACGAAACGAGTGTAGTGACGATGAACTGTTGATTATGTTATATTATAACTGATATTTAATGCTAATTGAATGAAATTGCGAGGCAATTCTGGTAGAACTTATCGAAATTCCTTAGACTTTGAATTGAATATTTGGTGAAATTAAAAAAAAAAATGTCGAAAAATTGTTGAAAATGTTTCTGGTGGAATGTCTCTCAGATCCAAATTACTTAAAACATGACTAGCATATTCTTGAAGGTATTCTTACAGTAATTCCTGGAAAAAAAATTCTGCAAAAAGAAAAATTGGCATTCCGGCAGATCTTTTAAACGCGATATAAACCAAAAGGATGGGGCCTAGGTGTAGCTTTCCATCCTCAACTCTTGGAGGGATTCCAAAAGGAACTTCTGAGGGAGGCCCGTGTAGCTGCCGGCTACATTTAGGATATTTCAACATCCTTCTATTTGATAAGATGAAAAGATTTCTAATTTATGATGTGTTTGATGGAGTAAATCCAAAGAGCAGAATTTTCAAGCACTCAGTGCAGACAAGCCTGGGTCTCGGTTTGGTTCGGGCCGAGATGGATCTTGAAACAAGGAAAAATGGATTAGTAATCCTAATCTTTTATTCGGTGTTCAAAAATTTCAGGCACTAGGAACCAGGGTTCCGATGCATGGTCAATAAGGTACATCGGGGCAAGATGAAACGCGAAGTTTTGAAATAGATTTCAATAAAATTTTGAAATTTATCCTTCGCTAAAAGTTTGTTTCAATCAAAAACTATGTGTTATGGCAATCAAATTGTTTATAATCTTCGAAAAACGTCATGCTGTACAGCTGAGCGTTACGGCCCATACAAAATTTTAAGGGCTTTCATGCAAAAAAAGATTTGCGGAGGGGAGAGGGAGGGGTCAAAATTTGTTTTAGCGTTACGTAATAAACGGATGCTGCCAGCATTAACTTCACACTCAGTTGAGCTCGGCTAATTTTCATACTTTTGCCGAGATCCGCACAGCCGAGCGCTCGGCAATCGCAATTTAACTGAGATATTAGCAAAAAAAACAAGTTTATTCATAGCAGCACCGGTCGGTGCCACTATCATCAAACATCAAACGTCAAGCGTTTAGCCGAGATTTCAGCCAAACATTAATTTTAAAACATTCTGTTTTAAGTGTGTTTATTTGATCAACTACAATGTTGTGTAAATTCGTCTAAGATGGAGTATAACATTTATAGTATTGATCTCCATAAGCAAATTCTGGTCGATTAGCATAAAATGTTCATTTCGCCCCGTACCTTTCCTGCCAGCTCTGACACATGGTTAAAGTTCATTATTACTTATCATAAAAAACATTCTACCTGCTGTAAATGATCGAAATACGTAGGTAACAAGTTAAAGTTGTAAGCCTGTTGATAATATGTTAAGTTTTCCTCTGTTATACAGGCCTAACGTTTATTTATTCGTCGTCAATCATATGTAGACCATTTGTTACAACGAAGTTTTCTTAACCTAACATTATTTTTTTTAGTAACGAATTACATTCAATTGTCTCTTAAGCTTAGCTTTCGACATACCGAAGTCAATGGACTCACATTGTTCATTATATAACCTCATCATTTGATTTAAAGGTCCAAACATGGTATAATTAGTACGATAGTGATTAGTAGAAAAAATGCTGCGATTCCGTAATTGACGAGTAGGTGCATAAAAAATCAATTTTGATAAAATTTCCTGTGAATCAACTCGGTTGGATACGACGTCATTTATAAATGAAATCATGACGAATTTTCGACGTTCTTTTAATGTTTGGATATCCAACAGCTTGCACCGTGCTTCATAAGGTGGCAGAGGCTGCCCACATCTCCAACCTAGTCTGCGAAGAGCGAATAATAAAAACTGTTTTTGAACAGATTCTATTCGGCTGACGTGATTATCTGAAAATGGCGACCATACTATACAACAATATTCTAGTATTGAACGAACATAGGAAATATATAATGTTTTTATTGTGTATGGGTCGTGGAAATTGTAACTAAAACGTTTTATGAACCCAAGCATCTTATTGGCCTTGTTAATGATTGTATTATAATGATCTATAAATGTCACTTTAGAATCTACTAGTACACCAAGGTCTTTTATTCTTTCACATTTTTGTACTGGTTGACCTCCCAACAAAACTGTTGTGTTTGGCGTGTTTAACTTCCTGCTAATGGAAATGGAGTTACATTTTTTTACATTAAGTTTCAATAGGCTGACACCATGTGTAAAATACATTTATTTCATTTTGGAATAACCTAAAATCTTCATTGTTTCTTATTTCGAAGTACAGTTTCATGTTGTCAGCATATATGAGAATATTAGTCTTACTAAGTATAAAAGAAACATCATTGACATACAAGATAAACAAAAGTGGGCCTAAATGAGATCCTTGAGGAACTCCTGAAGTTACATGTATTGGACTTGATTTAGCACTTTTGAATTTAACTATTTGTTGACGATTCGTGAGGTATGATTCAACCCATTTAAGAAGACCTGGTTCGAACCCTATTTTTTCCAATTTAAAGAGTAGCATGGGTATATCGATACGGTCAAAAGCTTTACTGAAATCTGTATAGATAGCCTCTACGTAGTTCCCATTATCCATGGCATTTAATGAGTAGTTAATGAATTCCACCAGATTTGTACTTGATGATTAACCTGGGCTTGTTAGGGGAATATCTGTAAATAAAAGAAAATCGCGTTAAGTACTGTTCCTTTGAATTCCACTAAGAATTTGCATCCTTTGACAGATACGTATTTCGACCTCAACTGTAAGGTCGTCTTCAGTGTCTTCAGTGTCTTCAGTCGAGTCAAGTACAAGACACTGAAGACGACCTTACAGTTGAGGTCGAAATACGTATCTGTCAAAGGATGCAAATTCTTAGTGGAATTCAAAGGAACAGTACTTAACGAGATTTGTACTGGTGGAACGCCCTTTGAAGAAGCCATGTTGATTATGAGTTATCCTGTTTTTGATTTGCTGAAATAAATTTCCATTAATTATTGCTTCGAACAATTTGGGAATGCATGAAATAATAGCGATACCTCGGTAGTTACGCACGTCAGATTTCTTGCCGCTTTTGAATATGGGTATTAACCCTCTAATACCCAATCCCGCCTTTAGACGGGGTATAGTTTGAGCATTTTTGTAATTTTTGTTTCGTGGAAAATCATTTTTTTTATATTTTTGGCTGATATTTAGGACTGTTCTGTATATCTCAAAATGGTTTTTGGTGTATTTTAAAGCGTATTTAATTTTTTTAAAAATCATTGAAAAATTGATGTTTTAGTCACCTTTTAGAAGTCATTATTTATTTTGTATTGAATCGCTACAATTAACATATTTTAAATTTTTCCCAAATCATTCTATCCTTGTTTAATAGTTTAAAGGAATCGAATACACTCTAAAATTATTTTCCTTAAAATGACACGGAAAAAAAAAATTGTGTGAAAAAAAATTAAAATAATAATATTTCAACAATAATCATAAAACCTCAAATTGTTTTCATCTCAAAAAATCCGTTCCCCAAATTGGCGTCCAGGAAAAATATAAAAGTGTGGGGATGTTCAAAAATAAAAATTAGAAAAATCAAAATCTGAAATTCACGAAATCGAGATTTGAAAAGAATCATCTTCCAAAACATGTTTAAATCGATTTTAGATGACGAAAAATGATATTTAGATCAAAATCAAAAATTTGGGTATTAGAGGGTTAAGAAAAACTTTTTCCATGTTGATGGAAAATTACCTGTTTTAAGTGAAGTGTTGAAAAGCCAAAATAATGGCGCCGTCAATTCCATTGACAAAGACTTCAAAAATAAAGGTGGGATCCCGTAACGTACTCATAGGGTGTCCACCATACCCCTAACTCCCCCTAATGGAAAAAATACGTTGAAAGAACAGAAGGTCGAAAGACAAAAGGTGCATCGGTGAAATTCACTCTTCTTTGAGCAAGGCATACTTGAAGTCTTACTCTTTGATAATTTGTCCTTTCGACCTTCTGTCTTTCAAAAACAACCCCCTAATCATCTCTTCACGTGTAGTAAAAAAGCGCAATGATAAATTTATTTGCTCTCGACGGGACCTGTCAGTGGGAGCAAATTTGCTGCTCCAAATGTACAGCTCCATTTGTAAACATATGTTCACCAAATCACCACCCACTAATTCACTCCAGATGACGAATGATGTTTGTTCGGTCGAAAATATACTGACCGCAACATTGAGCTGCATCGAAAGAGAATATATAACCTTGTTGGTTCGGTACCTCTCCACTGAGCGTTTATGTTTATACTGGTTGTTGGTAATCGAATGATTATTTTTAGAACAGATCGGTTCACGCTAAAAAAATTGTGCGTGAAAGTAATGTAAAAATAAAAATTTCTTTCAAATTCTAAATAAAGCTTGTGCGATGTCTTCAGTGGGCTGGTAATCTCAGCAGAAAAACGTTCCTCCGACTAAGAATGAGAACACATCTCGACAAACCGTCTCACGAATACGAAATGAACCGGTTCTGCTTGAAGTTTGACACTCCGGTCTCTGTCATTGAACAAATTCGTCATTCACGAATCTCTCCCTCTGATGATGACCTTGACTGCGAACAATCAAATTTCGGTTTGATTTGCTACTTTACCAACAGATACGCATGATGTTCTTGTCACCACTACTGACTGTCTTCCCGCGTTTAGCGAAAAGAAGTTCATCGACACTACTGGCGAAACGAACGAAAGATCGTTAATTTTGTTATCGGATTGTGTAAGCTTGCCCGTGCTCGTGTGTTCTTATCTGACAAAACGAACGAAACCGGCTTACTTGCCATTCCTGGCATGCCACTGCGCGTCGTCTTGCTAGAAGACACTAAAATGACGATGGAGAAGTGCTGCTGGCTGTTGTGCTCTTTTTGGTACGTTGAAGATAAGGTATATGTACCAATTGTGCGCCAATAAACAATGGTGTCTGGAAACCGCTCAATTGACTCAATCGATGAGTTCATAAATATTCAATAAAAAATTATCAGAACATTATTGCTCTACATTAAGTTCTAGAAACACAAATCCAAGATGATAACTGTTTGACAAGAAACTCGGATTTTACAACGCACTTCTATAATTAATAATGGTGTAGTCACCCTCTCTGTAGACAAACCTGTATACGTAAGACGACAAAAATGTCTCGGTCGATATCAGCATTCGGCATCATCAGATTCACGGAGCAATCGGCAATTAAACCTGTCATAATACACTGATTTTCCATTTTAGCACTCGTGCTACGGTACGCGTCGGTCACGGTACGGTATACGTCATACTTACTAAACGTTCGGATTCATGCTAAATGTTGTTGCGTCGTTTAACGAAGCAGCTATAGCCTAGCCTAGAACTTGAGTGGAGAACGTCATAGGAGAATGATATCATCAGCTCAACTGAAAAGCAAAGACTATAGGTTGTGATTCCCACTCGTTGATTAGTACAAAAGGAAAATGTAAGAAAAAAGATTAAACAGAGCATTAGGTTGAGAAAGAAATAACGTCATCAATTTTTACGCTAACATAGCGGGCAAATGTTATTTTCGTATTTAATCTGGAGCAGCCTTTCAAATTTGGTTTTGTATAATAATTAGGCTTTCAGCGTTCAGGTATTGGCAGATTGATCTAAAGTAAAATGCAGCACTATATACAATAAATTATCAATAATTCCAAAACGAGGACTCTAATGAAATAAATAACTTCTTCGGAGACACCTAAACTCCAACATCTAAAATCAGTTATAAAAGTCCAAAATAAGTATGATCACAAAATTGAGCCTTTGGGAACAGTAGGGTGCGATGGTGAAACACAATAGCACTTGAACGTGCACGAATGGCTTGTTTCCACATCTCCTCGGTAGCCGTGATCGTCTAGTGGTTAGGACCCTACGTTGTGGCCGTAGTAACCCAGGTTCGAATCCTGGTCACGGCAATGTTCTATTGGATGAACATTGTCACGGGGAGGAGTATTTTTTTCAATTCGGCACTTAAGTGATGGATAATCGTCCTGACTGATAGTCGTTTCGATGAAATATCCTCAGAATAAATAGAGATGTTATGCCATTCCTAAGGAGCATTATAATTCTACTAAAAGCTGAATTACATAATGCGCAGGCTTGCGAGCTGATCTGGGAAGGAATACAAATGGAACCATTGTGTAGGATAAATTTTATGCGATTTGAAGATGAAATCAGCCTTTCCGCGAACATCAGAATTGTGGTAGGAAATCCTTGAGAGATGATGTTCCTGAAGAAATTTACATAATAATTTCGGACCTTTTAGATACTATTTTCGATAAATCATTCAAAGAGTTTCTAGTGAAATGTTTCAAGGTTTTCATTACTAGTGGATCTCTAATACAATATATGAACGAATTTTATTTTCTACCGCAGAAAAAATCTTGCCTACACCATTAATAAATGTCTAAAGCATCTTGAAAAGTGTTGTTTTTGGAAAAAAAATCCCTGGGATTTTATGATGATTTTAATTTAAAAAATGGGGGGGTTTGCGTTGGGATTCATATGAGTGTTTCTTTCTGGTGAATGAATGTTGAGATTTGTTTTCTACGAGTGTTGGATTGTTGAATTTCATTAGTTTATTTCCGAAATTGCAGAGAATACTCCTGGATCAATAGTAGTAAAGTTTTCAAAATCAAAGTCTGATTGTATGATTGAATACTGAATTTTACCACTTTTAGTTCTAGAGTCCACTACTTCTTCGTTTTCTTCTTCTTCTTTATGGCTCGACGTTCGCAGGCCAAGTGCCTCACTTCAACTTAGTGTTCTTAGAGCACTTCCACAGTTATTAATTGAAGGGCTTTCTTTGCCTGCCATTGCATGAATTTGTACATTGTGTGGCAAGTACAATGATACACTATGCCCAGAGAAAATTTTCCCGACCGGAACGGGAATCGAACCCGCCGTATCCGGATTGGCGATCAATAGCCTTAACAACTAGGCTAACTGGAGACCCACTACATTCCACTAAATATACCAGGTTTTTTTTCAGAAATTCTGTCAGAGTTTGTTTCTGATAGTAGAAATACCTCTTGGAATGTCTCCCAGAATTTATGGCTAGCTTCCATCCGATTTTTATCTTTCATGCCATTTTTCTTGGTACACTCATTGCACAATTATGGGTCACTGAAGGAACAACCATTTCATAATATGTATGAATCGTTTTTCCTACAAAAAAAAACACTTCCATTATTTTTAATTTATATTTACTTCATTGAAACTTATTTTTATTGTTTTCTACAAAAATCTGCTTGTAAAATTCACTTGAGGCGGTGAAAATTACTAAAATGTTGGTGAATAATGAAAACCACAATAATGGGTCAAAATTGGCTGTGTAACAATCATGGGTCAATTTGTTGCCTATTATGGGTCACTCAAGAGGAATCGGCTCAACAACAATGTTCAGTCTATTTTTTCAATGAATGATCACTTACACTCCCGATCAAAAGTTTGGGGTCACCCCCTCAAAAACATGTCATTTTTTTAGGCCCATATCTTCGCCAATTTGCGTCCGATTTCAAAACCCTAAGTCTCATTCAAAAGATAATAAGTCAAAGAAACTTTGAACATGATTTAAAAGAAACTTTTTCAAACAAAATTGTATGTAAACTTAACCCAAAGTTGCCAAATTTTCTAAAAAATTAATATAAACTTACGGTAGTGTCGCTAGAAATTGGGACGACCAAATTTTGAGATGAGAGCGGTAATATAAGCCATTTTCTATTGGCTTTCAACTGCTTTTTACAGAACTTAGCTAAAAAATCTAGAAAAAAAGTTATTAAGTAAATTAAACCTTGATGTCATCGACCAAAAGTTTGGGGTCCCCCTCAATATGATATATCGGCCAAAAGTTTGGGGTCAGTATCGTAAAACATGGAAAAGTGATTTGGTGATATCTTTGTCATCTATCATTCAATTTTAATTCTTCTTGGCTTATTTGGAACAAAATGATACTTACTGCATAGACATTGAACCACACATATTTGTTGAAATTTACATACTAAAACTTAACATAAAGTTGCCTCATTTTTTGAAGTGTGGTGAAATGTGTTAACTTTACATAACATTTTTATATACAAAAATCATTAAATACGTTAAGTTAAAGACATCAAACATAAATTTAGTTAATTATCTTTGAAATGAGCTAAAAAGAATTAAAATTGAACTATAGGTGACGAAGATATCACCAAATCACTTTTCCATGTTTTACGAAAGTGACCCCAAACTTTTTGCTGATACATCATATTGAGGGGTGACCCCAAACTTTTGGTCGATGACATGAAGAGTTAATTCACTTAATAACTTTTTTTCTAGAATTTTTAGCTAAGTTCTGTAAAAAGCAGTTGAAAGCTAATAGAAAATGGGTCATATTACCGCTCTCATCTTAAAATTTGGTCGTCCCAATTTCCAGCGACACTGCCGTAGGTTTATATTCACTTTTTAGAAAATTTGGCAACTTTGGGTTAAGTTAACATACAAATTTTTTTGAAAAAGTTTCTTTTGAATCATGTTTAAAGTTTCTTTGACTTATTATCTTTTGAATGAAACCTAGGGTTTTAAAATCGGACGCAAATTGGCGGAGATATGGGCCTAAAAAAATTACATGTTTTTGAGGGGGTGACCCCAAACTTTTGATCGGGAGTGTATTCTCGATAGATCAACTATAGTAGAATCTAAAACTGTACTCAAATCTCTTAACGAAGCGTGTTTTCATGATTTGGAATCAATTTTACAAAATTATGGGACAAAATATCCAAGACAACCACCGATAAACGCCTAAAAGTATGCAGTGTCCATGTACTCAGAACTCTCAATATTATGCTGTACAAAAAGTGACCCATAATTGTGTGATTTTCGGTGTTCCATGGCACAATAATGAGTCACATAATTTTGCCTAAAATAAGCTTTAATCAGCTGCAGTTACATTAATTTCTACATTAAGAACGTAAATTATACCTTTGTTCTGGTGACGATTTTAAACTTGAAAATCACTAAAGCTCGCTCTTACAGAGCTTACGAAAGCAGCGCACGCACTTTCCGATATTCACATTCGAAGCGTTACTTTGACAGATGGTTTTGCGCCGAAAAAAAATATATTGAAAATATGTTCGTCAGGTTTTTTTTTTTACGCGGGGGATACATGCCGCGTAAAAAAACCGCGTAAAAATAAACCGCGTTAATTCAAAAATCCGCGTAAAAATAAACCGCGTTAATTCAAAAATCTGCGTAAAAATAAACCGCGTTGATTCAAAAATCCGCGTAAATGAAAACCATGTTTTATAACTTTTAACTCAATAATTTCCTTCTCGATTTTATATTAAAAAATGAACTCAACGAATTATTTTAAGACAACATTTTAAGATTTTTGCCTGTCACTCAAAATTTCTACAAGTTACACAAACTGCCAAGCTATTGTTTAAAGGTTTAAAGCTTTTACCATCATTGATGACGTCAAACCCGACATCAACCTATCATTCACCTATTTTTATTTTGGCCACCAAACCCAACATGGACCCAATACTTGTTCGATGTTGGTCCAACAGTGGCCCAACATTCGATAAAAATTTACCCGACTTTGACCCGACATTCGATATTTTTTCAGTCTGGCGGAATTTTTCAGGGTTTTCTCGTGTTTCGTGCCCAGCTACTCATTCGAGTGACAATGTATTCAATTGACAAGGATTCGCTTCTCATTTGATAGGTGCTCTGATTGAATGAAATCGTTTTGAACATGAATAGAAGAAAAAATGAATTAAAAGATTTGTTGGTTAGTGTTCAAATGAATGAGATGAAGTTTTGCAACACTGGTTTAAACCGGTTCGTTGTTAAGACTCCATCTCACAGTTGTCGCATAAGTGTCGAAGTACAGGCAGTAAATCATGTACACTTAACCTTCCGTAACTCGCATGGTTGCCCACCACCGTCAGCACCACGCTAATGCTGAACACGAAAAGCGAGATTATTTCAACGTGTTGTACAAAATACAACAGCGCGATTGCTCGAGGGTTGATAGTTAAAGGTCACAAAGCATTCTTAGAAAATTTTGGGATATTCCAGGTAATCCTAAGTGTTCTGGAACTTAGTTTTCAAAATCTATGGCTATGACAGTAGTTTCTCAAGCTAAAAATAGTAACTATACATAATTAGACAGGGTTTAAATCAATAATTATTCCAAAATAATTTTAAAATATTTCAAATCAACCAATTGAACAGCCAAAAATGGACATAATAGACATAATTATCTGATAGATAGATACAATAATAGATATAATAATAATCTCTGGACAAAATAGATTACAAATCGTAGATTTGTACAATGAAAAAAGTTCATGTAATCTCAAGAACGGTTCGAATGTCCTTAGACATCTCAACAGATCGGATGCTGTATATTTAACTTTGAGATGTTCAGTAAGTCATGAAAGATTACAAGTCGTAGCTATGTATTATGAATGGAGTTACCGGTACACCCGTAGACTCTAGGACTAAACTTCAGAACAGTTTGGATGACCTAGGTTATCCTGACTGATCTAAAACTGTCTATTGAACTTTCAAAAGACTTACTGGGCTTAATAGATTACAAATCGTTGCTTTGTATAATGCAAGAAGTTACCGCTGCACCCGTAGAATATGGGATCTATACTCCAGAACAGTTTGGATGACCTAGGATATCCCGACTGATCTGAAACTTTCTATTGAACTTTCAAAAGATTTACTGGGCATAATATATTACAAATCGTTGCTTTGTATAATGCAAGAAGTCACCGTTACAGACGTAGACTTTAGGATCTAAACTCAAGAACAGTTTGGATGTCCTTGGATATCCAGAAAATTACTCTGCATCATATTCTTCCTTTTCAATGCTGTTAAGCACCAAAACTACAGAAATATGTAGAAAAACTCTATAATAATGCTTGGAAAACTTCCGGCCTAAAATTAAAAATCCACGTAAATGAAAACCGCGTTAATTAAAAAATCCGCGTAAAAACCGCGTTAATTCAAAAATCCTCGTAAAAAAACCGCTTTAATTAAAAAATCCGCGTAAAAAAACCGCGTTTATTCAAAAATCCGCGTAAAAAAAACCTCGTAAATGAAAACCGCGTAAAAAAAACCGCGTAAAAAAACCTGACTGTATGTTTTGACGTATAAGCCCGTGTGCGATACGTATAGTGACAGAAAACAAATCAACTTATGAACGAGAAATGATAATGGCTAACAAAAGCTTACAATTAATTAGTATTTATCTATTAAAGTGGAAAGTAACTAATAATTGTGTGTGACCCATAATTGTGCTGAGTGTATTGCTTTTTTAATTTCTCCCGGAGATTCTTCTGTATGCCTACCAGTATTTTCCCGTCTTTTCGGGTTCTTCCTCGAGAATCTTCCAGGATTCCTGAATTCTAACCGATGTATTGTCTCCACAGTCCCTCGTGGGATTTTCACAGAACTCCTCCTGTGTTTTTCCCGAAGACATTTTTGAGGAATTTCTACCAAGATTTGTCCTGAGATCTCCATAAAAGTATCTGTCAGGATATATCGCGAAATTTCTCCTAATATTTTCCACAATTAATTCCTTCCGGCGTTCATCTTGGGCCTTCCCCCAAGAGATCTTCCCGAGATTTCCCCCAGAGTTGTTACAGGAGTTACTCCTGTGATTTTTACTAGAGCTCTTCCAAGGATTTTTAAAAAGTTTTTCACGAATCTGCAGGGGTCCATTTGATGATGATGATGATGATGATGATGATGATGATGGTCCCGCCACATACCCCTACAAAGGTTTGAGCTAGACGATATATCTTTAAGATAATTATTAATTATAATCAATGAAATCAGATTTGCAAACTAAATACGGTCTGATTCTTTTTACAGATATAAACAACATTATAATTTGTCATACTATACAGCAAAAACATAAATTTCAAAATACTGCTGCTCTCAACTACAGATGTTTGCAAGCGTTACTAGTGATCATGAAAGATCAGAAAATCAAAAATATTGCGAGGATTGATAACGTTCGCGCGATGTCAAAACAGTCGGCAATATTCTCATTCTCAAGAAATTCCCGACATTCAACTAGACAACTCACTACTAATCTACAGAATCCTTCAACAGTACAAATATTCCACATAATAAATAAATACAAAAATGTCATTTATACCTGTCACCGCGCGCGAGACTCAAACTTTTGTAGACTACACAAAATAAGTTCAGTTAATAATACTACGTCAAAAAATATAAAATCCATCATCATCATCGGGGCGACCATTATAGTTTGTTCGTGCCTCCTATTACAAAAATATAAATTGTCCACACAAAATATCCGTTGGTAAACTTCGTCAAGATACACAATCTAGTCAAAAATAAAAAGTCAACAGAGTAGCTGTTCAAAAAGCTGCTTTTACGTGTGAAATACATAGTCTCTTAAACTGTGGTAGAGTTACTGCATTCGTGATGTGGTCAGGCATTGAATTGAAAACATTTATACCTTTATAATACAAGGAATTTTGTGAAGCACCATGCAAAAAGTAGGGTGTTCGTATTTGATCCGCGTTTCTAGTGTTATAACTATGAATGTCACTTCCTCTTTCAATTCGGTCACACAAATATCTAGGTAGCATACCATTCTTTAATTTAAAAATGAACACCAACGTTAAATACACAATTCTTTGCTTCACTGACAACCACGGAAGGGCGTCCAACAAAAAAGTTGAGGAAGTGAATCTGTTACATCTTAAAATCAACCGCATTATTTTATTTTGCAAACGCTGTAGCCTTGATATTTGTGTTTCATTAGCTAAGAACAAAATGGACGGGCAGAACTCAATGTGTGGAGAAATGATTGATTTGTACAACTGTATTTTACTAGCAATAGTCAAATCGTTTTTTAATCGACATAGAATACCATACTTTTTGGCTATTTTCTTGATGACATTGTCGATGTGAGCGTCAAACTTTAGTCTGTCATCAATAATCACGCCAAGATATTTAATTTCGCGCACGCGATCAATTGTCTCACTATCAATTTCTACAGAGACTTCATAGTTTACTCGATTCCGCGAAATGACCATGAATTTAGTTTTACTTATGTTCAATTTCAACTGTTTGTACTTCAACCATTTACTCAGAGAACGTAAATCTGCATTCATCTGTGAAACGGCTTCCCCTAGATCTTTGGCTGCAATGAATATAACGGTATCATCAGCAAAAAGATTGATATCGCAAAATCGTAAGACTCGCCGCATGTCATTTATATACATAATGAATAAAACGGGCCCTAATACACTCCCCTGTGGTACGCCAAGGCTGTTCGCCACGGGGCTCGAAATTGAATCATTGAAAGTAGTCCGTTGGGTTCTGTCACACAAATAGCTTTCGAACCATCTATATGCAGAACCCGCAAATCCAAAGCGCTTTATTGTTTTCAACAACAAGGGCCGAGAAATTGTTTCAAAAGCGCGTTTTAGATCCAAAAAAACAGCAACAATCGTATCTTTACGCTCTAGTTTTTCTTTTCATTTCGCTAGCACCAGATTCAATGCGGTTTCACAGGAATGACCTTCCCGATATCCCGATTGCTCTGGTACTAGCAAATTAAAACTATTTAAATATGATAATAGCTGGCCTTTTACAACAAGTTCTAAAATTTTCTCTAATGTGTGCAACATATTGATGGGACGAAACTCTTCGGCTTTAATCGTTCCAGCAACTTTTTGAATAGGAATCACCAAAGATTCCTTCCAAACGTGTGGCACGTGCCCAGTTTGTAACGATTCATTAATCAGGTCCAGCAGATTGTGTCCGATGACATCAAAGCAATCCTGTATAACTCTTGCATTTACATTATCTACGCCAGCCGTTTTGCCCATAGAAAAGCAAATATTTTTTAATTCTTCCAATGTTATAGGGTGAAAAGATTCAAATCTACTATTGACGTTAATTGGCTGTTTTAATTCATCAGGCTCATCTACTAATGCAATTGATTGATTAATAGATGAAACACTATCGACGAAATACTCATTAAATCTACACGCTATATTTTGTTCAGACTCTTCTAATGTGCCATTAAAGGTTATGGACCGCGGTTTTGAGTTACTAGGTTTCAACAAAGACTTTAAAATTTTCCATAACTCTTTGCTGTTGTTTTGATGCTGATCAATTTTCCTCTGAACATACTCGCAACGAGTTTGTTTAACTAATTGCGAGTATTTATTGCGCGCGACCTTGTACCTTCTCCAATTATTAAAACTTTCATTTCTACGCCATTTTTTGTACAGTTTGTCTCTATTGCGTTTAAGACGCAGTAGATCCAAATTATACCAGCTGTTTGTATTTTTGATTGAAACATATTTATGCTCTACTAGTTGATTGGTACAGGTTTTCAAGACGTCAGTTAAAACAGCTGATTTTTGATCTAAAGAACCGCCGATAGTATGAAAATCCACACTTCTTGCAACAAGACTCGACACCGCTTGTTTCGAGTACTTCTTCCAACACTTTAATTTGACAACATTACAATCTACACTATCATTTTCGTCAATATTAATAACTAAAGTTTCATGGTCTGTTATTTTAAAATCAGGACTTAGAACAACACGCACAGAATCAAAATTTGAATAAACATGGTCAATTAGAGTTTTACTGTGTTGGGCAATACGCGTAAAATCATGTACTTTTTGTGTAAGGTTATAAAAGTCTACTAGTCGTTTCAAATGATTCGAATTCGGATTGTCACACCAATTAATATTGAAATCACCAGCAAGTACATTACATTTACTTGAATCTAAAAACGTCTCTAGCCAGTTTTCTAAAATTTGAATAAAACGCTGGTCATTTGCACTAGGGGAGTGATACAGAACACCATAATTACCCATCTTCATGCCACGTACAACTGCAATGCCTAAGAACCAATTGCCTTCACAAACCTCGTTCAATAGAAGCTTGTATTGAACTGATTCTTTGACATAAATAGCAACTCCGCCAGTGTGTCTTGAATGTGAAACGCAAGCAGCTACATTATATCCCGGTATGCTATACTGATCAAATGCATTCACATCGATAATATGCGTTTCTGACAAAAAGACTAAGAATGGACGCTTTTCTTCTACAATCTGACGTAACTCTACGTAGTTTGTAGTTAACCCGGCTATATTAAAATACAAAATATCAAACTGGTTCACATTGCTACTGAAACTTGGTTGCTATTCATTGAAATGTTGGCTGCTTTTTTTCTTTCTATACAATTTCTTGAAAACTTCACATTCATGACTGAATGCACCGTGGTTATCGTCCAATTTAATATTACGCTCGATACTCATCTTGTTACAGTTAATACATTTCAAAACAGTCGACGTACACTCCGATGTCTTGTGACTTCCACTGCATCTAGAGCATGTTTCACAGTTTTTGCAATTCATACTCATGTGCCCAAATTCTCCACATTTGAAACATCTCAAGACATGGATCTCGGGAACAACACGGCAACGATCAAACCTAATAAAAACTTTTCCCGCCGACAACAAACAACTATGAGTTTCTTTATCGACCTCAATTATCACATTATATTTATTATACTTAAGGTGTGGATTTTCATACATTCTAATAACTTTTATTTCATTGATAGCGATGTCTTCATTTTGATCTTTTAAGATCTGAATGAAGTCATCGGAGGAAAACTTTTCGCTCATGCCCTTCACTTTAAGCCTCGGCACCGATGAGGGAACAACAGCATTGTAGTTTTCACCCAAATCGCTTTGAATGCCATCTTTCACAACATTAACATTGTAGCCTGTTGCACACTCAGCAATAATAGAGCCATCTTTCCCGTTTCTAAAGTTACTGATTTTGTGTTTTTTCGGATCTAATTTATTATTCAAAATTTTGCGAGTATCCTCGCTACTCTGGTTGGACTCCTTAGGCTTGATCACAATGACCGGACGAGCCTTACGAGACACTTCTTCATTCGCAGTGCTTTTCTTCCTGTAACTTTTTTTCTTACTTTTAGTCCCAGTATTACTTTTGACTACATCCGCGAAACTAATACTTTCAACAAAAACATCATCAGACGTCGCGTCCGCGTCTTCCTGAACCTTTCGCTTTTTGCCTCTGGGATTCAGGCTCGGCTCCGAAGCCGTTCTTGATGTACCTTGCTGAACATTCATTGCAGCTACTTTTTTAGACGAATTGAATTCAAAAAATGAACATTTCATACTTTCCAACTCATTGCTCACAGATTTACTCAATTCAAAAACAGCCTTTTCCATAGCACTATTTATCTTTCTCCCCAATTCTTCCATCCCGGCCTTCAACGCGTCGTTTATCTGAGCAGCAATTTGCTCTCGAACGCCACTGATCGACTCAGAAATAGAAGAATTCTTCTTCATTTCCTCTTCGATCTTTTGGACGGTCGAAAGCGCCAAATTCTGCTCGCCACAACACTGGCTCGACAAACAATCATTACATTTGAATAGCAGATTTTCGTTCTCACTGACTAGCTTTGCTACAGCTTTCGTCAGAGGAGTGCACTTGTACTGGTACACTCTAGAACACATCGAGCAAGCTGTTGGTATGTCCGATGGTAGTATAGAACTACCGCATACACACTCAGCCATCTCGCTTAGCTTACCACATACACGATACTACAGACAAAACATGCACGCAACGCTAACACAGATGAGACAAACAAATCAAAAATTTACCAGCCGCCAGCCGATGCCGGGGCAAAAAAAAAATGCAAAATTAAACAAGCACAAGCACCAGAGGGAATTGCCTCCTACTTATCCTGCTTTAAAACACTGTTATGCTCGCGGTAGAAATAAAATTCTAGCGGCAAATCCACTATTTCACACAAAAAATTATATTAATTTATCACTGCACTGCAGAAACAAACTACACTGTTCACCATCATCTATGTATTTCATCTCAGTATTTCTTCCGAATTCACAAGAGTTACTTTCTCCAATATCTTTTTCACATGTTAGTCTAGAACTAGCAGATGTTGAGGACATATAGAGAAGATTTTTTCTTGGTTACACCATAGACTATTTTTTTTCATGAAACTTTGACAAGACATTTTAGGCGTTAACGGGTTGTTTTATTTAGGTAGTCAAAGATAGAAATCGGAAGGTAGAGTAATTCTTCCAAATAATGAACAACAATTTTTGTTTCGATGGAAATTGTAAGAGTTCTAGAGAACCAAACTTGATCCGTTTGTATGGAGATTTCACTTTTTTGCGCTCCGTACATCATGGACGCTTTTTTTTATGCTGCACCTATCTAGCAAATCTGTGTGCAAAAAGCAACAAGAACATTTGCCAGATATGTCCAAAACATCAAGTCAATTCTACTACAAACGCCACCCGGCAAAGTTACAAATTCAGTATACAGTAAGCACCTCACAGTATCTGTCGTCTTTTCTCGACACAGAGAGACGTCGAGAGCTAGCTAGGGAGGGCACAGACTCGCGAGAGAATAGGAGAGCAACGACCTCGCGAGAGCCACCAAGTTGGTTGCTAAAATTTTCGCGTTGCAGATACGCCGTCGTCCATACGAAAAACAGCGCGCTGCCTTTCCTTTATCACCCGGTCTCCTACCTCGTGTGTCCAAATCCATCAACGACCTCTAGTTCTACCAGCCAGCAGAGGCAGTGAAAGCACTAAAACTGATAGGAACGTCTTTGATACCGCAATGGAATGAAACGGAGTGAGCACTATGCGAATGGGGGGCTTATACCCGGCGAAGGAAGCATCACTCGATTACATCGCGTCGGTCGTCTTGGTGTCTGCTTCTGCTAACCAAGGTGAATGGTTTTGGCGTCCTTGTGGCGGAGGGTAGCCATTTGAACGGAAAGGACAGTGAAATCGAAACATTTCCAAGATCCTATCGCATAACTCGTTGTTGTTGGTTGGTCCCAAATGGGAAAAGGCAATGATTGGGAGCATCAGTCGCAGTCGTGTCGATAAAGTGGCGACTAGCACAGCAGATTGTGAGGCGTCGTCGTTGGAAACACGTGGTTGCATTAGTGGGAAGATTACGGGAGTGCTTAGGACTACCAAAAATCCGACTGATAGTATGCTATCAGCCATCGTACCAGAAACCGCGTGCGGTTACTGGTATTATTGTCTAGCGGCGCTGGCGAATACGAAAGATGGTACAATGTCGTCGGCGTTGACCGTTGTCGTCATTCGAGGAAACGCTGACACGGTGTTTCTCCTGACACACGGTCGGCCGCCGGATGATGAGACGTCTATTAATAGCAGCTTTACTTACTTTTTTGCACGCCCCGAAAGCAATTTTCCGATTCTGTTTTGCCGTTGAGGTAGAATGCTCTAAATCGATGACATCGTTTCGTTGTTAGATATTTTTTTCTTTTAGAGTTTCAAACTTCCAATATGTGGTGAGCCTTAAGACTTTCCAGGAAAAAATATTCCATCGATTTTCCAGAGAATCGAATAGGAGTGGCTTGAGTGCCTCAATAGCGTATCAGTTAGATTCCACAAATGCGGCGATAAGACTCCCCCTTGGGAGCATCCACAAACTCTCAATTTCCTATTCGCTGCTTGACGAAATGTCGAGAAGAGATGTCGGTTTTTCTAATTGGAAATCATTGGAGATATATCATGACCCCATGAGGCTTCCAATAAGGCATCGAAAGACACGTTGTCAAAGGCATCGTCGATGTCTAAGAAAACACCCAAGCATGATAGCTCTTAAGCGTATGCCTCACATGAAGAGGCACGTTGGCCAGATGAACATTAGTGGATGTGATGATCGACAATGCGTTCTAAGCATTTCGGAAAAAATAGGTCAAAGTGATAGGTCTGAAACTCTTTGCCTTTTCATACGACGCATGACCCACTTTCGGAATAAACTTAACAGTAATATCCCACCAATATTTGGAAATATACCCTGTAGCAAAACTGCAAACAAGTAGTTTTTTTTTAAACATGTTCGGAATATCGAATCCCGTTTGAAGCAAAATAGGATACATTCCATCTGCTCCGGAAGATTTGAAAGAAGCACAGCTATTTAATGTCCACTCAATCGTTTCTAAAGTTATGACACTCCGAGCCGTAGCCAGAGAATCATAACTACAAGAAAAGACATCAAGGTCACAAGTGTACTAAATAAGCATTCCAGAACTTTTTTATCAAAGGAAGTGACATTGTAATTTGGCAAATAAAGTTCCTTCACTTGGAATTCTTAAGATTTTGCAAAGATTTTGTTCAACCGACTGACTGCACTCAAACTGAAACATTTGTACAACAGTTTTTCCACCCGGATCGTTCAGCAGACCGAAGATTTTTCTTGTTAGGTCTTGCAAGCCGATCTGAAAGCCTCCGATCCAGCCGAACGTTGTCTTTTCCAACTCTTTCAACATTGTATCCTAAGCATGACCAGATCAGAGTTCCACCAAGAGGTTCCCTTTGTGGTCTTCACAGACTGCAGATGGCATGCTTCTTCTAAAGATTCCATGATGAAGGCCGTTGTAGTATCAACGGCATAATCTAAATCACTTGAAATGTCAATGGATGGTGAGTATCCAAGAAATTTGGCCGCAACCAAATCAGTAAAGAGAGCCCAGTTGGTTGACCTGGGTTTCCTGAAACGCAAAGCTTAAGATGAAACATTCAAGTGTTCAAAAAAGATATAACGATGATCAGATAAAGATTCTTCATCTGACACATGCTAATTGATCATTTCGAGACTAATTCTGCTAGAGAAAATTGTTATGTCTAACACTTCCTCTCTAGCAAATGCCATGAAGAAGGGGCGGTTACCTATGTTAAGTAATCCAAGATCTACACGACTACCAAGTCTTCTATCAAACTGGAGTCTCGCAAGATAAAGTCTGAGCTTCCCCAGATGATAGGTAAGCAGCGCTATTACTCCCAACAAATAAGGCCTTTTGAAGTGCAGTATGCGATGACTTGCTTGAAAGCATCCATAGGTGATGGTTCATCATGCGGTAAATAAACCGAACAAATACGTCTATTGAGGTTTCCAGCAGATATATCAATTGCGATAGCACATACATCTCTGGCGGTTAGTTCAGAGAAGAGCAACGATTGCGTTGTTGACAAGCACACAGGCTCGAGGCATGACACGCGAGTTTGCTATTGCATTTTTGCTGAAAATAGTAAACACCTAAACCTAGTCGCTACCCAACAAAGGCAGGTTTAGACAAAACGGCTGCGAAAAACCTACATAATTCGGTTCGATCGGAAACGCCAAAGGCGAAAGTACTCAGAGTACACTACGTGAAACGCACAGCCAAATAGGTGTTAAATCAATTAAGTGGTAGACAAAATTCCGCTCGCCAGCGTTTGTTTTGAATTCCAAATAGCGTGTCTGATCAATGATATTTTGAAAGAAGGATTTCTCTGAAAATGAAGCAAGTTGGTTCTGTGGAAGCTTCTCGAAGTTTCCTACTTAAGTAATTCGTCTAGGAGTTCTATTGTGCATTCATCCAGAAGTTCTACCGGATTTTTTTTTTAGAAATTAAAGCACTGATTCCTCAAGAAGTTTATCCGTAATCATTCCTCCAGACGTTTCACCGGAGATTCTACAAGGATTTCCATCACAAATTATTCTTGGAGTTCCAATGGGAGTTTCTCTAGGAATTCCACCATGAATACCTCCACGCGTATCACCGCAAATTCTTCGGAAATTCTTCTAGGACATCTAGCGGGGGTAACTTCAGGACTTCCAGTATAACATCGTCCGGGAATTCTTCCAGGAGTTCCTTCGGAATCGGATATTTCCGAGGATTCTTCTAAGAATTCCACCGTGTATCCTTATAAGAGTTACTTCTGAAGCTCCTTTTGGGAATTCTAGAACGGATTTCCGCTGGGAAGCCCTCCAGGTGTTACACCTTCAATTCCATCAGACATTTTTCTCCTTGCGGAATACCCGGAGGGAAATCTCGAAGGATATTTCTGGAGGAACATCTGAAGAAATTTTCGAAGCACTTTCCGGAGGGAATCCTGAAGGAATTCCCAGAATAGTTCCTCAACTCTAGGAGGAATTTCTGGAGGAACACCTGAAAGAATACCCGATGTAATCCTAGGTATGGACCTCAAACAGAATTGTTCAAGTAATTTCCGTTCAGTGCATTCTATTTCCTTGACCGAAATGGTCAAGCATTGCTGCACAGCAAGCTCCGAATGATTCAACTTTTTTTTTCTGAGCTCCGTACTGCCGTTCTACGTCCGATTGTCCCATGTTAAAAATTTACACTCAATTGCTGTTTTTTCGGCTCAGAAGCGTGCAATCAAGAAACGATATATGGACGGCTTTCGCCTTGTGATTTTGTCTAAAAGTTTTCTGAACAGAGTAGGGGTCGCACACGCATACCAAAATCGTGACAGAGCTGTGAAAGCGACTCTTCACGAAGTGAGTGTAATTTACATTCTCTTTACATAACTCTTTGCCAGCGAGTGTTTCCATTCCTGCGAAGGATTACTGAGGAAAATTCCTAAGGAATTCTCGGATGAACTCTTGAAAGAATTCCCGAATGAAATCCTGAAGCATGTTCTGAAGAAATTTCTGGACGATTTGCTGAAGGATTTCTAGCAGATAATCCTCAAGGATTATTCGGAGGAGCTCCCGAAAGAATATCCTGGAGAATTCCTGCCTGGAATTTCTGCCGAGATTCTCAAATTCGCAGAGAAATTTCCGAAGAAATTCTTGGAGGAAGTCCTGCAGGAATTATCGAAGGAATTTCTGAAGGGTTTCTATGAAGAAGTTCTGAAGGAATTCCAGGACGAACTCCTGGAAAAATTCCTGGAAGAAATCCTGAAGAAAATCTCAAACGACTTTCTGGAGGAAGCTCCTGAAGGAATTATCGAAGGAAGAACTCCTAAATTCCCAGATCAGCTCTTGAAAGAATTTCTGCAAGGAATTCCTGAAAAAATGTACTGATAATCTTATTATTATTTAGACTATTGTACAATAATAAACTATATCGATATAAGTAGCGTTCGCCGACAATTGGTGTTCAAATAGCAAACAATCGGTAGAACTACCAAAGTACTGAAGTCCTAAACCAACCACATTTTGTGTAGGAACTCCAGAAAAAGTCGAGCAGGAACTCCTAGAAGTATTCCAAAAATAACGGCAGAAGCGATTCCGAAAGAAACTGCTAAAGAAACTAATGAGAAATCTCTGGTGCTCAACAGCATAGAAAAGGTAGAATATGATGCAGAATATTTTTTCAGGATATCCTAGGTCATCCAAACTGTTCTTGAGTTTAGATTCCAAAGTCTACGCGTGTACCGGTAATTTCATTCATTATACAAAGCTACAATTTATAATATGTTATGTCCAGTAAGACTTCTGAATGTTCAATAGACTGTATCAGATCAGTCGGAATATCCTAGGTCATCCAAACTGTTCTTGAGTTTCGATCCTGAAGTCTACTCGTGTAACGGCAACTGCTTTCATTTTACAAAGCTACGTTTTGTAATCTACCATGTCCAGTAAGTCTTCTGAATGTTCAATATACAGTATCCGATCAGTCGGGATATCCTAGGCCATCCAAACCGTTTTTGAGCTTAGATCCTAAAGTCTACGCGTGTAACGCTAACTTCTTTTATCATAAAAGCTATGATTTGTAATCTATCATGTCCGTAAGTTTTCTGAAAGTTCAATAGACAGCATCAGATCAGTCGGGATATCCTAGGCCACCCAAATTCTTCTTGAGTTTAGATCTTAAAGTCTACGGGTGTAACGGTAACTTCTTTCAATATACAAAGCTACGATATGTAATCTATTATGTCCAATAAATCTTCTGAATGTTAACCTTCATGTACCCGACCCCCAACATCTCATTTTGAAAATGCTGGCATTTCGTCAATTTTCATCCAAGTTTTTTGAAGTCGCCCTCAATCGATCATAAATTGGTGCAAGTTTACTACACCCAAGTGGCCATGCAATATCCAGAACCATTCCGGAGATATTCCGGATTGTACTGGGGTCAGGGAGGGTGCCGAAATGGCTAAAAATGATTATTTCGTGTGTTATTGACTTTGAACCATCGATTTTCAGCGGAATTTTCATTGCGAACAATAGAACACAATGGCGATAAGCAGATTTGAATAAGTTGACCTATCCGGATCACCGTGGCAGGTTCCGCGGGGGCCTGATTGGGGTCACTTCTGGTTTTCATCCAAAACATGTCGTGCGACATATCAAACTTCATGATTTCGAATGACTGAGTCAGAAACGATACCCTGAAGTCTGTATCAACTAATATGCCCACTCCGGAACACCTAGGTTCCACGGGGGTGACATCGGGGACATTTCTGGTTTGCAACTAAAACATGCCGTGCGACTTATCAAACTTCATGATTTCAAGAGAATGGGGCTGAAAAAATTGACTGAAGTATGAGGCAACTGATATGGCCGCTCCGGAACACCTGAAACAGGTTCCGCGAGGGCCTCTCAAACACAATAACACACGAAATAATCACTTTTGGTTATTTGGCAAAACAGACAACTCCCCCATCCCCTGACCCCAGTACAATCCAGAATATCTCCGGAATGGTTCCGGATATTACATAACCACTTGGGTGTAATAAACTTACACCAATTTTTGATCGATTAAGGGCAACTTCAAAAAAATCGGATGAAAATTGACGAAATACCAGCATTTTCAAAATGAGTTGTCGGGGATCGGGTATGTGAAGGTTAAATGGACATCAGATCGACTGGGGTCATCTTAACTATTATGAAGTTAAAATCTAACATTTCAAGTTTCTATTGTAATGATTATACCTATTTCATTTATTTAGCGTTAATAACAATTAAAATTAAGCTGAATCAACAATTTTTCATCACACTACTCGGTTCGTGACTGCAGTCCCTATCCTCGGCCGCGTTCCACATTTGCCTTCAGATTTGTGCTTGAAATGTGACTTCGTCATATCTTCGCCTTAGCTGGAAGTTCTTAGTTGTAGGGAAGTTTGGTAATCCTGAAATATATCAAAGGTATTTTGGAATGGCTCTGAGTTTCACAGAAGTTCACGGATCTGGATGGATTAGAATAGATAACATAACTTTTTAATAATGACTACAACGAATGCAGATTTCTAAAATTGAGTTTCATAAAAAATTGAACAACCTTAAATGTTTCAAAGCTACAGAACAATGCATCTTAGTCTTTGTAGAATATTAGGAAATATACATAATTATGTATCATGGAACTCTAAGATGAAGCGAGGCAGTCCTAGTTGGGACGTAGAGCCATGAAGAAGAAAAAGGAGAAGAATAAGAAAAATAGAAGCTGTCTTTAGCAATTTTGATTATAACTATATGCTGTTCAATCCTGGGGTAGCAACTACGAATTATACTGTCATCTATGTCAACCTTCATGAACTGTGCAGATGCCTGAACGACCTAAACATGGTAAATTAGGTCCAAGAAACGTACCGAAAATTTGTTTTTCATAATTCGTAATCCCCTTATTTACCTGTGTCGGGTATTATTCTTGCGATTTATTTTCTGCTTGAAAAGCCGTCCTCTACGTCGCGCCACGCCGTAAACCTCCACAACTAATGAGTTTTGATAGCACACATAAACCGCAATAAAAATGGTCGGTGTTTCGGAGCCTCGGATAATACCCGCTCGGGAATGTCGCCACGTGTTCGACATTTTCCTTTGCCTGATGTGTCATGACACCGCCCGGCAGCAGCGGATTTTCCATGTCGGAATGCGCCCTTCCATCATCGCAAAAACACGCTCGAGATGGTAGTGCGTTATTCATCAACCGGTTGAATTGTTCTTCAGTTGTTCTCTTACATAGCGTTTCGTCACATTTAGTAGCTCATGATAGCTGATGGCCGTAATCGATGCTTGGTAAAAACAGATGGCAGGTGATAAAAGACGATGATGGTGGATCGATAATGTCGGTCGAGCATCGAAGCGACACGAAGGCACACGACAGCTGCTTATTTGATTGGGCTGCATATCCACTCAACACAACTCGTCAACTAATTTGACATTGAAGTCAGCTAATTGATTGCGCGAATATTATCCTGCGTTGCGGGAAAAATTAGCCCGCAAATTCAATCGCAATGGTAAATAGACGTGCGCGACTGCAAGAATCCGATTTGGTGTCATATGCGCGTTATTCCTGGGGTAATTTGCGAACTTATTGTAGAAGACACCAAATCGATTTAACGTAAAAGCGCATATCTATTTACGATTGCGATCAAATTTGCGGGTGGATTTACGGCGAAACGCGCAGTATTAGAGAACTGGAACATTTCCGGATATTGTTTGTTGTTATCTCGAGGGATTGATGATATTGAAAACGAATTGATGAATAGAGATATTTTGGGATAAGAGCTACAGATTTTGTGACAAAACAGCCTTTCAGAATGATTCAGACTCTAATTCTTCGAATGTTTCACATAAATAAAAGAATAATATTATATGCCTGTTTGGACTGAAATATAGTCAATAGCAATACTGTAAATGTTAAAGTCTATAGAAAATTCTCAAACTTTCACTGTAATTCACTGTCAACTATGTGATATGTACCATGCAGCTTAAGTATCTATCGATCGAACTTGATGAGTAGAAGTGTGGAGGATAGGATGGTGAGTAGGATAGTACAGGGAATAGACCAAATGATCGGGACAGGCAAAATTTTCCCTTCTCAAAAAATGTTCAACTAGCTGTAACTTTTCGAAAAGTGCATCAAATATTCTGAAATTTTTACTGTAAGTTCATCAACTAGTTGTGTATCAGTGGTCCAAAATTGGAAAAGATCGGGCCATTCTCCACGAAGTTATAAAGATTCTTTGAAAAGGTAAAATTATCCGATAGCCAACTTTGAGCTGTTATATCTCCGGATTCAATGAATCGAATGCAATGAAATTTTGACCATTTATGACTTATATAATGAGCTATGAAAAATCGTTGACTTAACTTAAAATTCTTAACACGGAAGAAAATTATAACGATTAGATTATTTTTGTAATAAAACATCAAATCATCCAAAACTTCAACATCGTTCCAAAATTCAAGATGCAAATTATAGTTCATTTGATTTCCCTCTAATTGACTTATATATAAATGTGTTTTGAAGAAAAGTAACAACGTAGCCGCCAACAAATTGAAAAAGTAATGGAATACACATTAGGAATTGACCAATTTGCTAAAAAATCGTGAAAAAAATAAAATCGCTATAACTTCTTCTCTTGTTAAAAATTTCAAATAAGTCATGAATGATCAAAATTTCATTACAATCGGTTCAATAAATCCGGAGATATAATAGCTCAAAGTTGGCTATCGGATAATTTTACCTTTTTCAAGAATCTTTATAACTGATCTTTCCCAAATTTAAACCACTGATACACAACTAGTTGATGAACTTACAGTAAAAATTTGAGAATATTCGATGCACTTTTCGAAAAGTTACAGCTAGGTAAACTTTTTTTGTAAAGTGAAAATTTTACCTGTCTCGATCATTTTGTCTATCCCCTGTAAGTAAGATGAAGGGTTAGGGTGGAAGATAGGATAAATGGTATGGTAGACGGTAGTGCAGGAGTTATGGGTGAAGGGTAGGGTAGAGAATAAGGAAGACGGAAGGGTAGAGGATTATGGTGAAGGGTTAACATAGGGTGCTGGATGGAGGTTTAGGATAGAGAGTAGTATAGGCAGGGAGTTACGATAGAGGCTGAGTAGTAGACCTGTTCACTTTTTTTTACCTATCCGAGTCACATCAAATTCTGAACTGAAAGCTGAAGACTTGTCTAAAAATGAGCCAAATCGATAAAGGTTTAGAGGTGTATCAAATCAATTATGTATTTTTTCGAGCATTTTCGCGAAAATGTACCCTAATATCTAGGAAGTTGCACCGAAAAGGTGCCGAAAAGAACGTTAGAACAATACTCTACCATTTTGCCGAAGACACTATGGCATAGATTCCCAAACTTTCAGGTGCGCGACCCCCTTTTGCCAGAAGACGTACTTTTCGCGACCCACCCTGGGGGGTCTACTCCAAAAATTAACTAGTGTTACAAAAACCCACCCGACAGTTAAAATTAGACAAAATCACAGTGAACGTCGAGTAGAATAAAATAAATCGTCGTAAATTAAGACTGAGATAGCCGTTTCTACGCAAAAAAAACGTATCTTTCCCCTGAAGAAGACACCATCCAAAGTGTCGAAACGTCGGGTTAGATAACAACTCGTTTCGATTTAACAAGACTGCGTAGCCGTTAAAATCCAAGTTGCACAGAATACAGTCGATTCTCTCCCATCTACACGATGATTAAAACGTCATTACACTTCTTTGTCTCATTTTCATCAGTTTCAAAATGGTGCAGATGGTTAGCATGAGACAGGCGATCCGAAGATGCAAGGTTCGAACCCTGGAATAGATTTTTAAGTGTTTTTTTTAACACAAAATGGATTTGATACACCTTTAAACTTTCATTAAATTGCCTCATTTTTAGACTGAAGGCTTGTTTTTGCATGTGGTTTGAGAATTTGATGTGTCACGGAGAATCTTAGAAACATTTTTTTTTAAGTGAACAGGTCTACTGAGTAGATGCTAGAGTGAAGTATAGAGTAGAAGGCACGGTAGAAGGTAGAAGTTAGGGTATGAATGCTTTCCGGAGTTTCCTCATGCATTGTTCTCGAGTATCTTCCTAGCATTTATCCAGATGTTTCTTCCGGAATTCCTGTAGGAATTTTTTCAGGGATTGCTTCAGAAAATCATGAAAGGATTCTTTTGGGTATTTGATTCGAGATTCCTTCCAAAAAAGAATACGAAAATTTATGGACTTCTGCCAAGGTTTCTTCAGGCAATCTTGGATTTTTTATGTATTCGTTTGCGTTTCGTTCCGGAATTACTTATCTTATGCGATTCCATGACCTTTTTTCCCGTGTTTTTCAAGGATTTCTTCAATAATTCCTTCCGGTATTTCTTCTATGATTCTTTCAGGGAATCCTGCTCAGCTTCCAGCCGGGATTGCTGCTATGAATCCTCCAAGGATTCCATCAGGTATTCTCTACGAAATTCCTTCAGGAATAAAATCAGGGATTTCTGCTAGGATTGCTTTAGAGAATTCAGAATTCTTCCAGGAATTATAGCCGGCATTTCTTCAGAGATTCCTGCTGGGATTACTGCAAGGGTTTCTTCTAATATTCTTTCTACGATTGCTGTCACGATATATTCAAAGAATTCAATGGGAATTCTTTAAGGTATTCCTGCTGTTATTCCTTGAAATATTCTTCCCGGGATTTTTTCAAAAATTTCTGCACAAATTTTTCCCGGGTTTTCTTCTTTAATTCTTTTAGGGATTCCGGCCAAGTTTCCAGCCAGGATTCCTCTCGGAATGCTTCAAGATATTTCTCCCAGAAATCCTGTAGCGAATCCTTCCGAGATTCCTTCAGAGATTTCTGCCCGGATTGATTTAGAAAATCTTCTGAACGGAAAATTTTGAAATTCCATGTGAAGCGTAACACGTATACCCATTCCCTCCTTCAATAGCGTTACGAAGTTAATAGTGAATCTCTGAATAACTGCAACCTAGTATTTAAACAGAACGCAAGTTAGAGCTAATGAGATAGGAAGAGTAAGAGATGTCTCTACTAAACCATGATGTCATCTGACAGTCATTTTCTTTTCATTTTTCTGGAGTAGTTATCCCATTTTCCACTCATTACACTAGTTTACAAAATAAAACGAAAGTCGTGAACTTCTGTCAACGACCAAAATTTTTGAAGCATAAATTAGCACTGATTTCTAAAACGTGCTTCAAAAAAATTTAAGTAGAACAGTTTTTGAGTTTTAGCTCAATATTGAGTTTTACAACTTTTTAAAAAATGGAATTCAATAAAATTCAAATATCTTGCGTTTTGTTCAACCAATTTTAAATCTTTTTCCATAAATTAAAAGCTGAATATAATACTATTCGATCACCTGAATGCAGGTTTTGCGTCAGACTGATGAAATTCAATTTTTTTTAGTTTTTATTTTTGTGTATTTTAACTTAGCTGCTAATTCTACACTCTGATGAAATTCAAGATATTGGCGAGTTTTGAGGACGATCTCCTTAAATTTTAGCAAATTTTCCAAAAAATATATGAAGAAATGTATTTTTTTCAATAAGAAAAAAAAACAATTTACAAAATTCTTTCTCAACGTTTAATTGACGTATCATATGTAGGCGAGTTACAGTAAAAAAAAAATCAGCTCAATCGGAGCATTGATTACGGAGAATGAGATGTATGAAGTGAGCGACTTTGCTTAAAAATAGAACAAAAATCGATTTCATCAACCTTGTATGGAAAGTCGAAAAAATTTCCGCTCTACTGTATTTTTTTTCCTTCGCGTTTTCGAGCTCAGAGCATGATTCTACACCAAAAACGATCATCAGCTTACCGAGTTCAAAAATGCTGTAAACTAGTGTAATTGAATCACGGACAGTGAATCAAAATTCAACCATCGCGCAACAATAATGACAATGTCTCAACCTGTATTTGTTGCGACAATCCACCCAATGTGACATAAGATTGTCCCAACTTGAAAATAATAGGATAAACATCGTACACCCCGAGTTTAGAGATTTTTCAGCTTGCATTGCGATTTTCGAACAGTAACTTCGAGTAGGTAAACACTGCAACTCTGCTGAAGATCTATCATCAAACAGTTTCGACTTTGGGTTTGTAATAATTGATTATTCACGAATTGAAAAGTACGCAACAAATTCAGCTTCCGTTTTGTCTGCAACAAAAAAATTCGAGATCATGTCATTATCTGTTACCAGTAGGGATAAAGAATAATCGTCGCGCCTTCTTTGTTGCTTGTTTTGTGCTTCTTTTGTCTGACAATTCTCTTCACTGATCACGGATAATCGAGTTCGATCTGAATGTCAGATCCGGTCAGATAGGCAAATCGAATGTGCAACAAAGTCATAGTACATTGTTTCACATTGTGACACAAAAATATGTTATTTCTGGCAGATAATATTAGAACATCTCTGGAAGGAATCCCAGATTCCTCAGAAAAAAATTGAAAGGCATCCCGGAAATACTCCTGAAGGAATGCCGGGATGAACTACTGGACAAATTAGAAGAAAATCATGATGGAAGAATACCTGAAGGTTTTCCGGAAGAAGAATAATGAAAAATTCCTGAGTAACCTTTGCAGGAATCCTGAAAAAGAAAACCCGGAGAATGTTTTTGATGAATCTATGAAAAAAAAGAAAATAATACTTGGAAATGGATTTCTGCTTGATCAACGGGAATCCCTTGGAGGCACTAAAGACGCAATACTTGGAGGAACCCTGAAAAATATTCCTGGTGGTTTCCCGAAAAAATATTTCAACAATTCTTAAGAGAGTTCTTAATTGAAGGAATATACAAAATAATTTTTAAAAAATCTGAAGTAAAATCATGGACAAATATCTTTAGAAATTATGGAAAAATAATGAAAATATCGTGGTTCCCTGGAAAAATCCTCTAAGTTTAATACTGTGGAAGTGCTCATGAAATACTAAGCAAAGAGCAGGATTTGTACAAGTGGGTATGTTACGCCAAAAAGACAAAAATAACATCCTGAAGAATCCCGGAAGGAATCCATGGAAAAATCACTGAGAAAATCCCTACAGAAATTCTAAGAGAAATCTCTGGAGGAGCCTCTGCAGAATAAACAATATTATGGAGAATGCCCGTAAATTACAGGAAGATAATGAGTGCGTTCATAAAAGTGTGACGATCCATGCAAATATTGTGGAGGTCCTATAAAAAAGGGTGACAATTTGTATATTTTCGTTATATAATTAATGGATGTCCCCCTGTCAGACATATCAGTTATGCATACTACTTTGAATACTGCTTTAAATAGATGTTAAAGTTCAAATATAAAAATAAAAATATTTCACGATGCCATAACTACTACCCAAAATTGACAAGAGGGGGGGGGGGGGGGTGGTGATAAATCGGGACATTACTGTATTGCCGGAAATGTCTGATGAAAATACCGGAAAATCTGTGATGAAAATACTTTCAGTTACTTTTTGCTGATAACCTGGAAATGTCAATGGTTTAGGTTTTCAGTTTAATCATAATTTAGCCAAAGTATATTTGACCTGATGGCCTTTGGACAAATGGCATTCAGCCAAACATGTGAACACGTGAAACATCAAATAATACAAATACGGCTACCCCAATGGCCGGATTGAACCCCTACTGACATTTTCATGAGCACTAATCTTGATTGATTGGATTGATTTGTCTTTATTTCAGAGACTTTCAGCCCTTGGCTGAATCGTCTCTTGCTAATCTTGAAAATTCGTAAACAAATGCGTCTAATTTGGATTATCTGCCTCTTTTTACAAGTGAGCAAAGCCAGGATAAACAAATGCAGCGTGGTTCAATGCTTCGTTCATCGAATTTGTGCCTTTAAAATTTTTATGCAAAATTGAAATAAGATTTCTTGATGTTTCTCCTTAACTGATTTCAGAAAGGTGTTTTTAAGATTATTATATTGTTGAGGCATTTAATACATTCGGGAGAATGTTACATTGAGGCGAATGACTTGCGGGCATTTGTCATTCGGGCGCTTGGAATTCGGCAGAATGTGACATAACCAATTGGTGAATCACTAGAATGTTCTGATCCTTCTGAACAACTTTCCCGGAGACAACACTTTTCTATATGCTTTAGATCACGAGATAAGGAAGTCTAAAATTTTATTTGAAAACTAGCGCCACCTAGCGGAAAAATCGCCAAGTAATTTAAGAATAATAAGAATGATCTTGTCCATCTGGACAACTTTGTCGAAGACGACACATTTCTATCTGCTTTCGTTACCGAGATAGAGAAGTCTAAAATTTTTCTTCATAACTAGAGCCACCTAGCGGCGAAATCACCAGCTAATTGGTATATTACCAGAATATTCTTGTCCTTCTAAACAACTTTGTCGAAGACGACACATTTCTATCTGCTTTGGTTTCCAAGATAGAGCAGTTTAAAAGTTTACTTTATAACTAGCGCCACCTAACGGTGAAATCGCCAACTAATTGGTGAATCACCAGAATATTATTGTCCTGCTGAACAACATTGCCGAAGACGACACATTTCTATCTGCTTTCGTTACCGAGATAAAGAAGTCTAAAATTTTACTTTGTAACTAGCGGCACCTAGCGGTAAATTCACCAACTAATTAGTGAATCACCAGAATATTCTTGTCCATCTAAACAACTTTGCCGAAGACGACACATTTCAATCTGCTTTGGTTTCCAAGATAAAGAAGTCTAAAATTTTACTTTGTAACTAGCGGCACCTAGCGGTAAATTCACCAACTAATTAGTGAATCACCATAATATTATTGTCCTTCTAAACAACTTTGCCGAAGACGACACATTTCCATCTGCTTTGGTTTCCAAGATAGAGAAGTTTAAAATTTTACTTTATTACTAGCACCACCTAGCGGTGAAATCACCAACTAATTAGTGAATCACCAGAATGTTCTTGTCCTTCTGAGTAACTTTGTTGAAGACGACACATTTCTATCTGCTTTCGAACCCGAGATAGAGAAGCTGAAACTGTATTTGTTAACTAGAAACACCCCCAGTTAATGGAAGGTATTATGTAGATCGATCAGTGTTGCCATCTGCGGTCATAATTCCAAATAGTGAATGTCAGTACTCAAACTTCGCTGAACACATGTAGAAGGTAAACTAGCATCTAGTATGTGTATTTCAATAGAAATTGGTAAGTGCTCTGATTTGTTTTACGTCCAATTTGATTTACGCCCCCCCGATAGTGGACGTAAATTAAGGTCGGAGTATGAAATTTACTGAGTTACAAGCAGCCCAAAACAGGACCTTAGTCAAAATGGTCCTGCACTCTAGATCTAGAGTTTGCCCCATTTTTTTTCAGATGTGCACAAAGCTCGCACCAGCAAAATTCCTTCTTCAACAATTGCTATATTGAACCGGTTTCAATCAAGTGTAATCAAATTCAGTAATCAAATAATAAAAACAATGAACCCTTTATCTCTAAATAACAAAGACCCCCCACGAGCTACAAATGCAACCATCCATAGTAGGCGCACACCTGTCCACCGTCTATCTGAACAACACCGTCACTCACCTTGGCTACTACGATTCCGAGTCCTCCGCTCCGCTTTTGCAGGGCGCCACCATACTTCAACAGCTGCGGTAGCTGCGATTGCTGATGATGCACCGCCAACTGATGGAAACCTGCCGCAAATGCTCTGGGGCTTAATCCTCCCCGGGACAGCGGCAGATCCAGCTGCTTCAAGAGCAACATTTGACACTTTCGCACGCAGACACCGGGCGCCATATTCCTCTTCTTCTCGTCGTTTACAAATAGATACAGCAGAAGAGCACTTTCTTCACACGCGGGCGACACAAGCACGGGAACAATACAGTAGATAAACCGCCTCCTCGGGAAAACGGAAGAAGATTACTATACTTTTCAAGGGACTAGACGAAAATACACATCAGCACTTGAGGGAGATGATGAGCGCTTTTGCACAGTGGTTGAAAGCGCGGAAAATTTTGATGCGATCGTCGGCATTTTTAGTGTTAAAAAATGGTACCGTTACATCTCCTAATTATAATCACTTTTTTTCAGTTCCTATTTCCGTTCACTCCATTGCTTTCAAGGTGTTTCATATATAAAGAAGCAATTTTAGAAGATGATTTTTTGCCTTACTCGTTTACCAAAGTTTACTGAAAGGCTATATGTTCATCAAAAAACGAATTTTCGAAAGAAGGCTCAGAAGGTCAAGTCACATACATATACCAATCAACTCAGTTCAAGGAATTGAGAAAATGTCTGTATGAGTGTATGTATGTGTGCGTGTGTATGGGTGTATGTATGTCTGTATACGTACAAAAAAGTCACTCGTTTTTAAGGCACTTCACATTGGCCGATTTTTCTGATTTTAGCACGTATCGAACCGGAATTTGACCAAATTGTTTGCTATTAAAAATGGTTCGGATCGGTCAAGGCGTTCCGGAGTTATGGCCATTTCAGTGATCCGGACTAGCACCGGTAGAACCAAGCCCAATCAAGCGACACTTCAAACTTCGCCGATTTTTAGAACCTTTAGCGTGGCTGACGAATTTTGTGCGGAAATTATCACTGGAGACCAGAAATTCCACGATGTCGGCCCAAAATTCAAGATGGCGACCAAATATTCAAGATAACGGCTCAAAATTCAAGAAGCCGACTATTCAATAGAGTTTTAGGCTCTTAATTCATGCAATATGGGTATATATGGTATGGGGAAGATGTCCAGAGTCCAAACATGGCGACTAGAATATCCGAAATAGTGGCCTAAAATCCAAGATGGCGGTTCAAAATTCATGATGGCGGCTGTTTAATAGAGTTTTAGGCCCTAAAATCATGCCAAATGGGTATAGTTCTTTGAAGTTTCTCGCAAGATTTCACCTGGATCCTTTCCGACATTTCTCCGGGAATTTCTTACAAAGAATTTCGTAAGTTATCTCAGGTCACATTCCGAAAACAGAAGACATCTTATGAATGAAGTCCCGGGAGAAACTCCGAGTGAAACCGCAGGTGAAACTTTAAATGAAATTCCGCAAGAACCTTTGGGAAATATCCCGGTTGAGTTGAAGCACCTGTGGAATTTCAATGGAGGAAGCTTATGGATATTTTTTGAAGAAATTACAGGAGGAACTTGGGAATAAATCCCGGCAGAAACTTCTGCAGAAATTTCGTGAAAAACTTTTCGAGAAATCCTTGAGGAAGCTCTAGAAGAATTCCTAGGAATAACTCCTTCAGAAACTTTGGGAAAAATCCTAGTTTTCCTGGGGAAGTCCCAAGTGGAACACCGAAAGGAATTGCGGAAAAACTTCGAGAGGGACTTCGGGAAGAATCCCACGTGGGAAACCCTCTGGAAATAAATATTGTAGAAATCCCATGAGAATCAGTCGGAATTCAAAAATCCTGAAAGATTCTCAAGGATGAATCCCATAAAAAATTGTTCAAATCTTGAAGCAATGCAGGTAGGAATCCGGAAAAATCTCCGGGAGGAATTCAAAAAGGAATGCCATGGAAAATGACGTGAAATAAACGGAAGGAATCTTGTGAGAAATTTCGAGTGGGATTTCAAGAGGTATTTCTAAAGTAGTTCCAGAAAGAAACCCTGACGGAATTTCTGGACAAATCTTTGTTGATGAAATTCTGGATGGTTTTTATCTTCCAGATAGAATGCAATTTGCAGTATTTCATCGGAATCGTCAGCTTATCGACAATATCTACTAGATCTAGAAATCTTTCGCGTGCTCCTCTTGCACAGTTATCTCACAGATGCTTTCTTGATTTAACTTGGTTGTAAAATAATCGACTTAACTTCTGTGTAGAGCTACCAGTAGTGAAGTAAAATTTCTCTGAGTAATCAAGTTGCTTCCTGAATATTCCATTTTTTTTTTCCTAGTAACAAAGAAGAGAATTGTCAGACAAAAGAGACACAAAACAAGCAACAAAGAAAGCGCGGTGATTACTCTTTATCCCTACTGGTAACAGATAATGACATGATCTCGAAAACTTTTGTTGGAGACAAAACGGAAGCTGAATTTGTTGTGTACTTTTCAACTCATGAATAGTCGATTATTACTAACCCAAAATCGAAACAGTTTGATGGTAAATCTTCAACAGCGTTGCAGTGTTTACCCACTCGAAGTTACCCCTCGAAAATCGCAAATCAAGGCCTCCAAATCTCTAAACTGGTGGTGTAGGATCTTTATTCTGTTCTGTTCAAGTTGGGATAAACCTATGCCGTATTGGTTGGATTGTTGGTTGAAATTTGATTCAGCGCCCGTGGAATTACAAGACTGAAACCTACAAGAATTCCTGAAGAAATTCTGTGGGTAATTTCTAAAGAAACCTCAACAGGAGTTCCCGGATAGATCTCCTGTATTATTTCTGAAAGGATCCTTATAGCAATCTCCAAATAAATCCCGAGAGGCATCCCTAGAGGAATTCCTGGATTAACACCTGAAGTAATTCCTTGAAGTAAATCCTATTGAACTCTTCCTAAGAAATCCCTGTAAGGATTTCAGATGAAATTCCCGAAGAAACCCACGAAGGAATTCCCGACAAAAAAAAGTTCTGAGAGAATGACTGCAGTAAACCATGATGGCATCCCAGTACGAATCTCAAGAAGATTATCTGCAGAAATTCCCGAAGAAATCGCACGAGAATTTATTGAAGCAATACCAAGAAAATATTCTTATAAAAATCCCAAGAAGGAATTCAGGAGCGATCTTAAAAAGAAATCCTTGGTAGTATTCCAGGTGAAATTTCTCGAGGAATTACAGGACCATAACCTACAGGAATTCCTGAAGGAATCCAGGGAGTAATTTCCGTAGAAACCTCTCCTGTAGAGGAGTCTCTTGTGTTATTTCTAAAGGAATCGTTGTTGTAATCTCCGAAGAAATCCCGAGGCCTTCCTATAGGAACATCTGGATAAACTCCTGGCGTAACTGCTTGAAGGAGTTCCTACTGAAATCTCTGTTAGGATTTCAGATGAAACTCTCGCAGACATTCACAAAGGAATTTCGGAAAAAAAAGTTCTGTGGGAATATGTGAAGCAAATCCTGTAGAAATTCCAGCAGAAATGGCTTAAGAAATTTTAGTATTCTGCTCGACAAAACTTCCGAATAAAATAAAAGAAATTTCTGAAGCAATACCAAGAGATGTTATTGTAGAAATGCCAAGGGAAAATCGGGAAGAAAACCAAAGAGAAACCCCCGGGATATCCATCGAGGAAGCTCTACAGCAAAACCTATAGAGGAACTATGGGGAAATTCCCTGAGGAATTCTTGGGTAAATTGTTTGAGTAATAACTGAAGAAAAAATTGAATTCCTGAAGGAATTCTAAGAGGGAAGTTCATTAGAAAGGAAAGATAAATTCCCGGACAAATCCAAGAAATAATTCCAGGAAGAAGTATCGGAGAAATTTCTGAATGCATCCTCGACGAAGTTGCTGCAGAAATTCTTGCAAAAAAGTCTTACCAGAATTTCTGGAGGAATTCCAGCGGGAGTTTCTGAAAGAATCTCAAGAAAAACTTGTGGAGGAATCACAGGAGGAATGCCTTTAAAAACTCTTTTAGAGAAATATCTGAAGAGATTTTTATAGAAATTCCCGAAAGGATTCCTGAAGAATGTTCGGGAGACATTTCTGCAGGAACACCAGTAGAAATTCCCGGAGAAATCGCCGCAACATTTTTTAGGGAATCCCACCACGAATTCCTGTAGGGTTTCCAATAGGTGGCATCCCAGAATTTCCTTCTGAGATTACCCAAGCAATGATTCCTATAGGAGTTGCTTCTGTGATTCCTCAGGAAGCTTCATGCAATATTCTTCTTGGGGTTCCTTCAGAAGTTCGCTTTCTGCCGTGATTTCTACAGTAGTATTGGATTCTTGCAATAGTTTCCTTTGGAATGACTTTAGAAGTTTTTGTTTTCTAGGATTTCAAGAAGAAATTCCTGGAAGTTTGGAATCCAGGAAGTAACTAATTGGAGGAAATCATTGACGTTCCGTGGCCTTGTTGTTTACGATTTTGGAAAATGTCATTAGCTTCCCATGAATGGATTGAATTCAAAATGGGAAAATGTGCTGATTTAAGACTAGCTGGTGGTATCCCTTCCACGGTGGTGAGATTCCTGTAAGAGTACTTGGATTCCTCCAGAAATTTCTTACGAAATGTCTCTAGGAATTCGTTCCGAGATTCCTCCTGGAATTCCTGCTAGGATTTTTCCAGAAATTCTTTCCGAGATTACAAAAACAATGATTCCTATAGGAGTTCCTTCTATGATTCCTCAGGGAGCTCCATCTAAAATTCTTTTTTGGGTTCCTTCAGAAGTTGCCTTTGGGATTCGTCCAGGAATCTCTCAAGGGTTTTTTTTTTCGTGATTTCTCTAGCAGTTTTGTTTTTTAGAAGTTTTTGTTGTCTATGATTTCAAGAAAGAATTCCTGGAAGAATGGAATCCAGGAAGAAACTATTGGAGGAAATCCAGAATGAATTCCAACGGGAATTTCTTACAAAGCTGAAGAAGTAATTCCTAAAGATATTGTTGTAGGAATTATTCACGGAACTTGATTAGAATTCCCCTTGAGTTACTCAATAAAGAATGCCACAAAAACTCCTGGAGGAATTCCATACTGGAAGACTTCTATCTTGGGAACGTCTGAAAGAATTTCAGAATACACTGCCGGAAGAATTTCAGGAATTCTTGTACGAATCCAGAGAAGAATCTGTGAGGAATCCCTGAAAAATTTGGCCGGGATTCCCGGATGAAGTTTTTAGTGGAATTCCAGAAGAAATTCCCGGAGGAATCCAGAAAGGAAAAGAAGTTCTTGGAAGAATCAAGAGATTCCTGGAGGAATCCAGGAATACAATTCCTAAGGAATCCCAGAAGGAGTTCCTGGAGTAGTCCCACAAGGAGTTCTTGAAGCAATCCCTGAAGAAGTTTCTAAAATAATCCCGGAAGAAATTCCTTGAGGTATCCCGGACGATGTTCTTGGAAAGGTACCGGGAGAAGTTTTAGGAAGATTTCCGGAAGGAGTTTCCAGAGGAATCCTGGAAAAAGTTCATAGAAAAATCCAGCAAACCATATGGAACTCCAACGGGAATTTCTTTCAAAGCTGATGCAGTGATTTATAAAGAAATTGTTGCAGGAATTACTCATGGAACTCCGTAGGAAACTCCTTGAGTTATTCAATCAAGAATGCCATAAAAAAACTCTTGGAATCATTCCATAATAAACTTTTGGAAAATTTAGTCCATCTTAGGAACAGTTAAACTAATTCCAGAATGGACTGCCGGGGGAATTCCAAGAGCTCTTGGAGGAATCCAGAGAAGAATCCTAAACCCTATATGAAGTTCACTGAGGAATCCCTAAAAAAGTTGCTTGAGGATTCCCAAAGTTCCTGGAGGAACCCAAGAAGGAATTCCCGGAGAAATCGCGAAATAAATTCTGGTAGAATCAAGGAAGAGGTTTTTGGAGGAATCCTGAAAAAAATCTCTGACGAATCCCAGAAGAAGTTCCGGAGTAATCCCAGAGTTCTTGAAGCAATCGGAAGAAGTTTCTGAAAGAATCTCGGCAGAAATTCCTGGAGGTATCCTGGAAGATGTTCTGGGAAAAGTACCGGGAGAAGTGTTGGGAAGATTTCCGAAAGGAGTATCCAGAGGAATCCTGGAAGAAGTTCTTGGAAGAATCCAGCGAAGAGTTCCTGAAAAAAGATGAATCCAGGAAGCAGATCCTGAAAGAATTCCGGTAGAATTTCACGGAGGAATCCCGGCAGGAGTTTCCGGAAGAATCATGAAAGGAGCTGTTGACAGAATTCTGGAAAAAGTTCCTTAAGTAATCCCAAAAGAGGTTCAAGGAGGAATCCCGAAGGAAGTTCCCGTAGGAATCTCAGAAAGAATTCCCAGAGGAATCTTGGAAGGAGTTGCTGAAGTTTTCGGAGAATTCTAGGAAGAATTTCGTAAATGAGTCTCAGAATTATTTCTAAAGAAATTACTGAATTAATTTGAGAAAGAACCCTGGAGGAATCTCGCGCGGAGTTTCTGGAATTGGCCTGAAGGAATTCCTGCAGTGCAGGAATTTTGGAAGCAGCTCCTGAAGAAATCTTGGAACAAAGCATCACAGGAAACATTTTTGGAGGAATGCTGGAAGAAATATCTGGTGAAAGTCCTGGAAGGATAACAGAAGGAACTTCTGGTTTAATCTCAGAACAAAACCTTTCAAAATTTTTAGAAAGATCAATTGAAGGAACTCGTAAGGAAACACCTGACGGAATCTTAGCAGGAACTTCTGGAGAAATCCTAGAGAAAAAACCCTGAGAAATTCTGAAAGAACCAAGGAAGAAATTTTTGGAGGAATCCTGAAAAAAAAATCCCGCGATGTGGCCGTAATCACGCAAGGAGTTCTTGAAGCAATCCCGGAAGTAGTTTCTGAAAGAATTTCGGAAGAAATTCTTGCAGATATCCCGGAAGATGTTCTTGGAAAAGTACCGGGAGAAGTTGTAGAAAGATTTCCGGAAGGACTTTTCAGAGGAATTCTGGAAGGAGGTCCTAGAGGAATCCAGCAAGAAGTTACTGTATAACGAGTTATCAAAGAAGCAGATCCTGAAAGAATTTCGGAAGAATTTCACGGAGGAATCTCGGCAGGAGTTCCCGGAAGAATCCTGAAAGGAGTTGCGGAATTGCTGGAGTTGGCCTGAAAGAATCCCTGCACGAGTTTTGGAAGCAGCTCCTGAAGAAATCTTGGAACAAAGCAACCCAAGAAACAATTTTTGGCGGAATGCTGGAAGAAATATCTGGTGAAAGTCCTGGAAGGATAACAGAAGGAACTCCTGATGGAATCTCAGAACAAAAACTTTCAAAAACTTCAGAAAGATCAATTGAAGAAACTCATAAGGAAACACCTGACGAAATCTTATCTGAAAGAATCAAGGAAGAGGTTCTTGGGGGAATCCTGAAAAAAAAATCCCACGATCTGGGAGTAATCACGCAAGGAGTTCTTGAAGCAATCCCAGAAGTAGTTTCTGAAAGAAACTCGGAAGAAAAACCTGCAGATTTTCTGGAAGATGTTCTTGGAAAACTACCGGGAGAAGTGTTGGGAAGATTTCCGGAAGAAGTTTCCAGAGGAATCCTGGAAGGAGGTCCTAGAGGGTTCCAGCAATGAGTTACTGAATAACGAGTTATCAAAGAAGCAGATCGTGAAAGAATTTCAGGAGAATTTCATGGAGGAATCTCGGCAGGAGTTCCCGGAAGAATCCTGAAACGAGTTTCCGACAGAATTCTGGAAAAAGTTAATGAAGGAATCCAGAAAGAGATTCCCGTAGAAAGGAAGAGGTTCTTGGAGGAATCCAGGAATGCAATTCCTGAGGAATCCCCGAAGGAGTTGTCAGAGTAATCCCGTAAGAAGCTCTTGAAGCAAACCCGGAACTAGTTTCCGAATAAATGTTGGAAGCAATTCCGGAAGGAATCCTGGAAGATGTTTTTGGAAAAGTACCGAGAGAAGTTTTACGAAGATTTCTGGAAGGAGTTTCCAGAGGAATACTGGAAGAAGTTTCTAGATGAATCCAGGGAACAGATCCTGGAAGAATTCAGGAAGCAGATCCTGAAAGAGTTCCGGAAGGATTTCACGGAGGCATCCCGGCCAGTAAAATGGGCAATATGTGTCATTGTATCCCGGCAGGAGTATCCGGAAGAATACTGGAAGGAGTTCCCGACAGAATTCTGGAAAAACTTCCTGGAGTAATCCCAAAAGAGGTTCAAAGAGGAATCCCGAAGGAAATTGTTCCCGTAGGAATCTCACAAAGAATTCCCGGAGGAATCTCGGAAGGAGTCGCTGGAGAAATACCGGAAGAAGTTTTGAAGAATTTCAGGAAGATTTTCATAGTGTCAGAGGGAACTTTTCTCAAGAAAAAGTTCTCATAGAAAGAAGCTGCCTAAATTTTGCACAAAAACTGCATAACATAACACACTGAATATGCCAACGATCGTGTTTTTCCGTGCTTTCAACCACTGTGTTTCGTGGGAATATTCACTTCGATCACAGCAACCACAGCATCTTTCTGAGCGACGGAGGCCACTCACACACACGCGCACACTGAAACACTGATAGGGAGATTGATCTCCGCAGGGAATTTCGGCACTGCTTTCTCCGGAATTCTGGCTGGAATTCTGATCAGAACGACAACAATTAGGTATTGCACAATTCTCTTCGGTTGGCCTCTTCGGTCGCTGGCGCCAGGGAAAGAATGATCACACTTGAAACAGCCCAACCTGCTCGCACACGGCAATCTTTTCTGATCTCCAGGCGGCCAATTTGCTGCACGCGAAATCACTCAGCTAATAAAATGCCGATTATTCGACCGGGTGACCACCAGGAACACACACCTCATTCGCCACACGACACAATCTTCAATTTGCTTCTTCTCAGAACAGCAGCCAGCAGGTGAGGGAAAAATAACTTTTTGTCACACCTCTTTCAGCTGCGGATCCCTTGGAATCCGGCCACACGCACAATCAGAGTGGTTACTTGACTTGACCCGCACACCCTGGCCAATCCCGGAAGGAAACCCACCTTCTTGGAACACTGAAACCACCAGCACCACGGAACAATTTCCACAATCGGACGCACTTGTTCACACACAGCTCAAACCCCAGACCGAGGACACCCCACGGCACACGGTACGACACGGAACGACGGAGGAACGAACAAACGACGACGGCGGTGGCGGCGCACCCTTCTTCTGATAGAACGACG
>NC_085137.1:430160687-430248113 GCF_035046485.1 Aedes albopictus
CTATATGACTCACAAGTTTTCTCAATATGAATCCTGAATGGTTGAAGTCTTCGGCAAAGATCTCTGGATTGGTCAGTACTACACTCTTCCGTCTTCTGTTTTGATCTAGATCTGCTGTAGTTGATCTAGATAAGTTAAGTTTTTCAATATGATTATCTAGAACTTTCAATATATATCCTAGAGGGTTGCAATCTTCGACAAAGTTCTCTGGGTTGGTTAGTACTACACTTTTATATCTTCAGTTTTGATCTAGATCTGCTGTTGTTGATCTAGATATGATTTGTTTTTCTATATGACTCTCTTGTATTCTCGGCATGCATTCTAGATGGTGGTAGTCTTCAGCAAAGTGCTCTGGATTTGTTGGTATGTAGTACCTTCTTACGACTTTGCATTTGACTCGGATTAGAAAAGATAAGATTAGATAAGTTTTATTTTTCTACAAGACTCTCTAGAATTCTCTATATGCGTCAGAGAGTTGCTGTATGCGTCATAGAGAGCTGCTGTAGTGCTCTAGATTGATTGGTACTACACTCTTACGTCTAAGGTTTTGGTCTAGATCTCCTGTAACGGGTTACGTAAAAAAGGCTGAAACACGAAAGGCTGAAATAACAAATGGCTGAATTACGAAAGGCTGAATCACAAAAGGCTGAAAATGTCAAAATACTGAAATAACATAAGGCTGAAATAATGATTCGACTAGTTTTCAAACGGCGAGCCTAAAGGCAGTCATGCGAGCCTAAAGGCAACACTATCATCACAGACAAACAGACATATTATTGATATCGTACACTGATATAATGATCTTTATGAAAATGTGCTAGTTGGCCGACCACTCAGCCCTGACACTTGCATTGGTTTTGCTTGAGTTTGACATTTGACGCACACTACCGCTCATTGGTTGATGTTTTATTGGACGAACATGCTTCCGTTACTATATTCGAAATCGGAAAGCGTTAGGACTGTTTTTCCGCGCTTAAGTATGCATGATTGATCGCCTACATAACTATGATAGTATTTCTCCAAAGAATAGCATATATTTAAAAGAAGGCAAAATCTCTGATCACATTGTTGGCAGCTGTATTGGCAACCAATCTCCATAACAGCATGACTTGAAAAAATAGCTCATGCTCAAAGAAGGAAAAATCTCGGAATGAAATACCATCAGTCATTTCAGAAGGAATTCCTTAAGAATTTCAGAAAATAAATCTGTACGAATTCCTGCATAAATTATGGTAGGAATACCTAGTGAAATTTCTGAAGAGATTCCAAGAGGAAATCCTAGAAGAGATCCTAGATAAATTTCTGGAGGGTTCCTTGGATTATGGAGAAATTCCTGGAGGAATACTGGGCGGAATCCGTAGTAAAATTTCATAAGAAATCTTTTCAAAAATTCCTAGAGGAAATCTTAGAGAAATTTGTGAAGGAATCCTTGGAGGAATGCTTGTAGAAACTTTTGAGCAAATTCCTGGCGTAATTCCTGGGGGAATTCTTGGATTAGACCCAGCAGGAATTCCTGGAGAATTTCCTTGAGCAACTTTTTTGGTGAATTCTTGGAGCAATCCCTAGGGGAATTCCGGGAGAAATTCTTGAAGAAATATCCAGAGGAATTCTGGGAGGAATTGCTGGAGAAATTTCTGGAAAAAAATTCCTTGAGAAATTCCAGGAGGATTTCCTGGAAGAACCCTTGGAGGAATTTCTGGAGGATTCCCTAGTGGAATCTCTGGGAATATCCCCCGAAAAATTCATGGAGAAATCCCTGAAGTAATTCCTGGAAGAATGTCTGGAGGAATTCCTGAAAATTTCCTCAAAGTATTCCTGGAGAATTTCCTGAAAGAATCTCTGAAGAAATCCCAAAAAGATTTCCAGGAGAAATTCCTGGACGAACTGCTGGCATAATTCCTGAAGGATGCCATGAGTATTCCAGAAGGAGTTCTGGAAGAAATGCCTGGGGTATTTCCTGGAGACATTCCTGAAGAAGTTCCTGGAGAAATTCCTAGATAACATCCCGGAGGAATAAATGGAGGAGTTCCTAGTGGTATTCCTGTGGAAATTTCTGGAAGAATCTCTAGAGAAATTCATGAAAGAATTACTGGACGAATATCTAGAGGAATCTCCAGAAGAATTTTGAGAGATTTCTGTTTCTATTTCTGTTATTCTATTTCTGAAAGAATTTCTGGAGGAATTTCTAGCGGAATTGCTGGTGGAGTTCCTGGAGAAATTCTCGAAGGAATTCCTGAAGGAATCCCTGGGGGTATCCTTAAAGAAATTTGTGAAGAAATCCCTGGAGGAATCTCTGGAGAAATCCTTGATGAAATACCTGGAGGAATCCCTGAAAAATTCCTGAAGGGATTCCTGGAGAATATTCTTGAAGAATTTCTGAAAAAAACCCTAGAGGATTTCTTGGAAGAATCTTTGGAGAAACTTCTGGAGGATTTCCTTAAGGAATCTTCAAAGAATTTCCTGAAGAGATTTGTCATGGAGAAATTTCTGGAGGAATCCCTTAAGCAATTCCTGATGGAATCTCGGGAGAAATTCCTGGAGAAATACCTACAGGAATTGCTGACATAATTTTTGAAAGATGTCCAGGAGCAATTCCTGGGGAAATTCCTGGGGGAGTTCCTGATGAAATTATTGGGGTTATTCCCGGAGAAATTCCTGGATAAAATCCTGGAGGAATTACTAGAAGTATTTCTTTGGGAATTTCTGGAGGAATCTCTAAGAGAAATTTTCGGAAGAATTACGGATGAATTTCTAGAGAAATTCTGGGAGATTTGTATTTCTATTCTGTTATTTTTCTATTTATGGAGGAATTCTTGGATAAATCCTCGAAGGAATGCCTGAAGGAATCTCAGGGGAAATCCTAGAAGAAGTTTTTAAAGAAGTCCCTAGAGGAATCCCTGAAAAATTACTGATGGCATTCCTCCAGGAATTTATGAAGAAATCCCTAGAGGATTTCCAGGGACAATCCTTAGAGGAACTTCTGCAGGATTTCCTGGAGGAATCTTCGGAGGATTTCCTGAAGGAATCCCTGAAAAATTCCTGAGGGTATTCCTGAAAAATTTCCTGGAAGAATTTCTGAAAAAATCTCCAGAAGAATTCCTGGAAAAATTGTTGACATAATTATTATTATTATTAGCTTTATTAAGGAAATTTTCAGCCCGCGGCTGGTTCATCTCCAAGTTGACATAATTTCTGAAGGACACACACTAAAATTTCTGAAATGCTTCCAGTACAAAAAAAATCAGCAAAATAAACTGCTGAATTTCAGCAACATTTTTGCTGAATTTCAGTACAACGTTACTGATCAACCGTCAAAATTGCTGGCTGGCTCAGCAAGTTGAAAAATCATTGCTGATACTCAGTAAATTCGTATTGCTGCACAAAAAATCAGCAAAGTTTGCTGAATACCAGCAAACAAAATATGCAGTGCAGGAGCAATTCCTGGATCAATTCCTAGAGAAATCGCTGGAGGAATTCCTGAAGATATTCTTGGGGTAATTCCTGAAGAATTTCCTGGAATAGTTCTTGGAGATATTCCTGGATAAAATCCTGGAGGAATGCCTGGAGGAATTGCTTGAGGTTCTCCTTTGGGAATTGCTGGCAGAATCCTTGAAAGAATTCTAGGAGGAATCTCTGTATGAATTCCTTTAACAATTTCTGGTTGAATTTCTGGGGGAATCTCTTGAGGAGCTCTGGGCGAAATTACTGAAAAAATTGCTTGAGAAATTTCCGGAGGGATTTCAAGAGAAATCTCTGGAGGAATTCCTGGAGAAATCCTCGAACGAATTTCTGAAGAAATCCCTGAAAAATTACTAAAAAAGTTCCTGGAGGAGTTTTAGTACAGGAATGCCTGTAGCAATTCCTAGAGGGAATACTAAAAGATTTCTTGGTGGAATTTCTGGAAAAATTCCAGAAGGTATTCCTAGAAAAAATCCTGGATGAATTTATCAAGGAATCCCTGAAGGATTTCCTGGAGTAATTCCTAGAGGAGTTCCTGAAGAAATTCGTGGATGAATCTCTCAGGGAATTCGTATAGGAATACCAGAAATAATTCCTTAGGAAATCGCAGATGGAGCTCTTGAACAAATTCGGGAGGAATCCTTAGAAGAGTTTCTGAACAAACTCCAGAAGGAAACCTGGAAGAAATTTCAAGAGGAATTACTAAGGGAATCCCTTAGTAGTTCCTGGAGGAAGTACTGAATCAATTCCCTAAAAAGTTCCTTAAAAAATAGGAAGAGGAATTGTTGGAGGAACCCTAAAAAAAGTTCGTGGGAGAATCTTTGGAGGATGTTTAAAATAAGTTGTTTCAGAAAGAACCACAGAAGGAAGTCCCGAGTTAAGCCCTGAAGAAATTCTTGGAGGAATCCCTGGAGGATATCTAGAAGAATACACGTAGAGATTAACGGAGGAATCTCTAGAAATACTCGTGGATGAATCTCCAGAAGAATTCCTGGAGGAAATTCTGGATAAATCCCTATAGGCATTTCTGAATTAATCCTTAGATGAATTTTGAGGGGAATCACTGCAACTATTCCCAGACGATTTCTGGAATAATTCGTAGATGAAATTCATGGAGGGATTAAAAATTTCTGAAGATATTGCAGATGGAATCCATGGAGAAATCCTGAAGGAATTCTAAGAAGAGTTCGTGGAAGAGCTCCATGGGGAATCCCTGTAGCAGTTCCTGAAGAAACCCCAGGAAAAATCCTGGAAGCAATTCCTAGAAGCATTCCTAAGGGAATTTCTAAACAGTTCCTGGAGGAAGTATTGGATTATTTTTTGGAGGAGTTTCTGAAAGAATTCCAAGAAGAACTCCTGAAGGAATTCTTAAAAGTGTTCCTGGGGGAACCCTTGGAGGATTCTTTTAAATAATTCTTGGAGTTGTTTTTGAAAGAAACACCGAAGATATTCCCGGGTAAATCCTTGGAGGAATGCTTGAAGGAAAACCTGGAGGAATCCCGGAAGCAATCCCATGATGAATTCCTTAGGAAATCCCAGGAAAGCTTTCTTAACAAATTCTTGATAGAATTTCTGTAGGAAAAAAATTGAAGGCATCCACGTCTGCAATAATTTTTGGACGAATTATTGTTGGAATCTTTGGATGAACTCCCAAAAGAATGTTATTATTTATAATTATCTTCATTAAAGAGATTTGCAGCCCTAGGCTGGCTCATCTTTGCCAAAAGAATGTTTTGTACAATGATTTAAGGAACTCCTGGAAATTCCTGGAGGAATCATTGGAAGAAGCACTGGAATAATCACTGGAAGAACTTCTAAAGATATCCCAGGAGAAATTCCCGGAGGAATGTCTGGTGAAACCCATACAGGAATTCTTGAAATCTCTCTGGAGCAATCCATGCTAAAATCACTGAAGGAAGCTATGGAAAATTCCATAAGGAATTCATCGATGTATCCTTGCAGAAATATCTATAAATAAACTGAAGGAATCGTGCGAGGAATTCTTAAAACCTTTCTTGGAACAAACCCTGAAAAAAAAACTATCTGAGCCCTGCAAGATGTTCATGGAAGAATTCACGAAAGAGAAACTCCTGGACATGTACCTTGAGGAATTTCTGAAAGAATCCTTGGAGAAGTTCCTGAATAAATGCCTAAAGGAATTTCTGGAGATGTCCTTGAAAGAATTTGTAAACAATCCCAGGTATTATTCTCTTAGCATGACGTTTTTTTGAATTGAATACAAGTGAAAATTCTTGTAGCACATAACTGCACTCTATAGCAGCATATACTTCTACAAAGTCCTTCTTTTTCCCTACCGGAAACTTGGCATGCTGTTTTTGTATTCTTGAATAAACATCACACAATTTAACCATTCAAACAAGCTTGTTATTTGGTTAAATTCTGTGATTAGATTGAAGTAGATCCAAGAGTAGATTTCTTGGAGAAATACTTGGCGAAATTTCCTGTGATTCTCAAGAAAAAAAGGTTTGATAATTGTGGATAAAAACCTCAATTATTAGAATAGTCTAGAGAATAGTTTTTTTTTAATATTTTTTCTGGAATTCTTGAATTATTGATAATCTTTGTGTCGGCTCAAATAAAAAAAAATCTGTCGGCCAGGGGGGGGGGGGCACGCCTCCCCCCCCTGCCCCCCTCTGGCTACGCCCTTGCTTCCACCTGCACTCCGCAGCAGATGGTACGCAACACGAACTTTGTTCGATCATAGAGTTCTGCGGAGATTCGAAACGACTCGAGAGTGTCCATGATACTCGAACTACGCACATCACTCGATCCATGCCTTGATCAATCGTGTCAGTTTACCTGGGAATCCGTATTCGTGCCTAATCTGCCATAACTGATCTAAGACAAAAACCGAGGATTCGGAAATGTTTCGCGAATCGATCTAAAGCACTTCGTCGAAGTCTCCAATGCTCTAGAATACATCTTCAGAACCACTGAAAGATACTCAGAACGAAAATAATCCGGATCAGATTTAGATCGAAACCGAAGACGTAAAAAAGTAGTACCAACCCATCCAAAGCACTTTGTCAAAGGCTCCGACCCTTCAGAGTGTTTATCAAGAGCAATAGAAAGCTATTTTGAAAGATAAAACTGATCTAGATCAGGTACAGTAGATCTTCTAGACCAAAACTGTAACGTAAGAATGTAGTACCAACCAATCCCGAGCAACTCAAAGAACTTTGCCAAAGATTGCAACCCTCTAGGAAGTGTATTGAAAGTTCTAGAGAGTCAAATTGAAAAAAAAAACTTAACTTATCTAGATCAACTACAGCAGATCTAGATCAAAACAGAAGACGAAAAGTGTAGTACTGACCAATCCAGAGATCTTTGCCGAAGATTTCAACCATCTATGATGCATATCGAGAATTCCAGTGAGTTATATAGAAAAAAAAACTTGTCTAGATCACTTACAGCAGATCTAGATCAAAACAGAAGACTTAAAAGTGTAGTACTAACCAATCCAGAGAACTTTGCCCAAGACTTCAACCATCTAGGATGTATTTCGAGAGTTCTAGAGAGTCATATAGAAAAATAAAACTTATCTAGATCACTTACAGCAGATTTAGATCAAATCCGAAGACGTTAATTTGTAGTACCAGTCAATATATAACACTTTGCTGAAGACTCCAACTCTCTAGGATGCTTATCAAGGGCACTGGAGTATTTTCCGGTCGAGAGCCGCGTTCATTTGTGGCTAGGGATGTTCAAGATAGCTATGCAAATCTCATACTACCTCTACATTATGCCTTTTCAAAATATATGCCGATTTCTAGTCATTTTTCGTGGTCACCGCTAAAATTTAGCATGCAAACCGAAAATTATGAGGTTTTTTAAAAACGTTCCTCACTCACGCTATTCTAGAGAAAAACTGAGCATCCCTATAAACATGAATTTTGTATGAAATAAAAGTAGACATGTTGGGTCGAAGATCCCTGAAAGAAAATTGAAAATCGGTTCACAAGCGGCTGAGAACGAGCTGCTCAAAGTAAAAGTTCCCACATTTTTCTGATCACGGTATTTGGAGTGTTAAAACACGAAAAGTGTTTGTTAGAAAAACTGTTTTTTACTTAACAGTGCCCATCTGGTCGTGTATGTACATAATAACTTATCTTGAGACAAAATTTCATCGAAATCGAAAATAGTGTTCTTTTGTAAATCGACTTCTATTTTTTTAACGATTTTTTTAATGCAGGGTTCAATTTAGATTTCTTTCAATATTTTATTTTAATTTGACTTATTTTGTGAAAATCACCCATAAAACACTTTTTTGTAGAAGCACTACTAAACGTACTTACTAGAGTACTAAACTGCCCCCACTCGCATAACAGTCCCATCTTTGCTGGGTTTCCTATGCATATGGGACTGTTATGCGAGTGGGGGCAGTAAAGTACTTACGTAGTACTAGAAGTACTTACTAAACGCATTTGAAAAAAAAATATCAGTAAGAAGAATTTTGCCCTTTTCCAAAGACAGTCTAGATAAATTTTAAAGAAACTAAGTATGCAAAGTGACTTATCTAGTCAAGGTCTATACATTCAGAGAGTTTCATTGTAATTTAAGAGGGCGCTGCCATTTCTGTTTACGATTTGGGACGAAATTCGAAAAAGAGAATACATTTAGGTATTTATTAAAATATAAAAATTGAATTGATTGAATGAATAAGACAAAGTATCCTTGAATAAACGAGACAAAATCTCCTAACAAATTGTGTTTCATTGGATTCTGGGATGTTTATGACCTTTGATTTTGATAACAAAAGACACTGAAAAAAAATCATTTGGACATGAAAAAGTTTTTGTTAGAAAAACTTTTTTTCCTTAAAAGTCCCCATCTTGTGGTGTATGGACGGTTGGTAGGGAACATAATTACCTATCTTTAGACAAAATTTCGTCGAAATCGAAAATGGTGTTTTTTTGTAAATCGACTTTGGATTTTTTTAAACGATTTTTTTCAGTGTAGGACTCAATTTAGATTTTTTTTCCAATTTTTTTTTTCATGAAACTTGACGTATTTTGTGACAATCACCCATACAACACTTTCTTGCAGGAGTAGTTTTTTTTAAACACATTTGAAAAAAAATCGGTAAAAAAAAGTTTAGCCCTTTTCAAAAGATAGTCTAGATAAATTTTGAAGAAACTAAGTATGCAAAGTGGCTTATCTAGTCAAGGTCTACACACCCAGAAAGTTTTATTGTAATCTGAGAGGGTGCTGCCAACATTTGTTCGAGTTGGCGCGAAAACCGTCTATTTTAACTACTAACGGTACATGTTTTCTAGCAACCGTTGTTACAAAAATCATTGTAACAAAATAACACAACCTGTAATAATTTTGTTTTCCATCTAGTCGGGTACGCCAAGAAGAAAAATAAGAATTGTCAAAAAATAAAAAGTAGCCTTGTTTGGTATTGTGAAATCCACTACAATTTCGTTCTGGTGTTTTGTCAAAAACTATTTCCAATAAAATTTCTCTATAAAAAAAATGTAGTTCCACTAGTAAAGCGCCGAGAAACCCTTCTGAAGTTTCGCCACACTGATACACATTACAAAAATTGGATCGTAAACTATGTCAGAAAGATTTTTGGAAAATTTTAAAAATTCTTGTGAACCATCATTATAATGTCTTCCTATTTTATCCTATACAAAAGCAAAATACTTATTCCATACGCAACCACATGCTAATTTCAAGTCGTTCAGAGATAAGATAGAAAAATAAAACTAACCCTATTTCCTTTGATATCTCATTTTTCCACAGTTTCATGCACCGAGATACCCGGCCGGCTCCGCTGATCCACTGTCGAATGTTGAACGGGAAGGCCGCCATCGAGGCAAGTCCGGCGCCGGACCATCGATCGGAGGCGCGGTTACGAATCGACCCGAAAGTCCTGGTGTTTGTGGAAACGACCTATTCGCGACTGGGGAGAGACATCGCAGAGCTGTTGGTGTACAATCGGATCAAGTAAGTGGATGGTCTGGTAGAAATTGAACTTTTATATTTTCCAAGGGGGACATGAAGATTGTACATTATGATTATTGGAGTGTTCTGGACAGGCTTTAGAAAGGTCACAATGCTATTAGTCGTTAACTCTCAACCTATTTTTAGGATTTTAGTAGCAAACGATGAAACTAAGGCTCATTTTGCATGCATATACCTTTCGAATGCAACTTCGCTTAATTCTATGGAAACCTTATAAAGCCTAAGATGATGTCGCAAATCCTAACACAAAAAGGAAACTCGCTTCCTCCATTATGAGCCGAACTCAAAAGCGATAAAATCCTGTAATCCTCGGTCCAGACAGAGCCTAATTCCTTCCCGGAAAATCAACAAAAGCACCAGATTACCATTATTGTTAGAACTGCAACCGCAAAGCTTTACGAATGCTTTCTTGTGTGCAACTTTGTCTCCCAAAACTGCGGCACCGTCGTCAGCTCGGATCGGAACGCAAAATCCCACGTTACTTTCACATTGCTGCTCGTTGCCAAATCGTTTCAAATTAATAAAGGACATGAGCTCTTTACACGTTACCCGCGCTACCACTTACCCCTGCCCACATTACATTCGAATACGATGGTGATACGAAGATTCGCTGCCTGCAATGAGTGGGTCTGTGCCCCCGGGCGGGGAGGTCCAAATGAGCTTCGGAAAACTTCACCCCCTGTTTGCGTAATGGACTTGATTGCTTTTCCGGGCAATGCTACAACAGTCGAACGTCGGTTGTTGGTTGGTGCATCGTCCGCTTATGACATCCGCAAAGTATGTCCTTTCGTCGTTCCGTCTGTCGGTGTGTGTTGTTGATCCAGGAACTTTGTCCGCTTGAAAGACTCGAACCGAACCGATTCGACTCAATGTCCTCACCAATGAACTGGGAACAAGTAAACATGCTCCGCCTTCGGTCCCCAGTTGTACAGTGGTTCCCGGCATTTGCGTGGGTAAAGTTTGTTCAATCTGAGCCCCACCCGGTGCAGTTCCCTTGGCGTTGTTTCCCCTGGATGGTTTCTATTGGTTCCCCTCCATTGCTGCAGCGTAGCAGCAAGTGCATGATGCTATTTTGAGCCAAACTAAGACCCTTGGTTCAAAACATACGGAATCGCCGCCGGTCGTCGTCGTCGTCGTCGTCGGTGTTTGAATCAATTGCGACAACGTGCTCCATTGGCTTCGTTGGAACAATTATTGGGAGCTGGAGGAGGAAGGGCTTAAGATGAGGCCATCGGAGGCTATTACACCACCGGACCGAACCGGAGCAGTGGACAAATATTCCCTGCCCGCATAGCTCGACAGTTTGACCACCGGGCTTACATTGTGTTTGTGCTTCGTGCAGCAAGAACCGGACAATAATAGGGAAGAAGGATTCTGTGGCGACCGTAACTTACTTCCGAGGACTCAAATGCAAATAGCGGGTCAGGATTAAATAACCATATTTTCTGCTCCGACGAGATTCGGATCACGTGCAGAGAAAGATCCAACTGAATGTGATTTTGCATTTTCCTTCTTGCGTTGGAAGCGATGCTGGATTCCAAAGGGTTCCGAAAGGATTTCTGTATCAGATGAGTTTGAAGGCGTTCCAAGACGTTTTGTGGGGTATTCAGAAGTTCTTTCTTCTTCTTCTTCTTCTTCTTCTTCTTTATCTTTTTCTCCTTCTTTTTTTCCCTCTTCTATTTCTGCTTCTTCTTCTTAGCGTATGTCCTCACTGGAACAAAGCCTGCTTCTCAGCTTTACAAAATTATTAACTGCCAATAAGCACTTTGCATGTGCATTTCGTGTGGCAGGCAGTGTTGGTAAAAACTCAAATTCTCAAACCTCATGGTTGAGTTATTTCACTCGCGATTCTTGACTCGCCAAACTCGCCACCGAAAAAATCATGCATGATTTGACTCATGATTTCACTCATTGCTTTATTTCTTGCTGTTCTCAATGTTTACATCAATATTTTTAGGATTGTATAATAGAACAAAAGCAAATCTAGCGTACAACATCATCGAATGCCGTTCAAATTGATTTGGATTCGTTTTACAAGCGAACGAGATTTCGGCGTTTGACTCGCGAGAGCGAGATTTTGCATGAAATTCTCGCGCGTGAGAAAATGATTCAGAATCGCGCGCGAGTTTGCTCACGCTGGAGCGGCTCACGAGTGTGCTTCGAGTGTAAGTTTACCAACACTGGTGGCAGGTACAAAAATACTCTATACCCAAGGCAGTCAAGAAAATTAAACAAAAGTTTAATAATGCCCAGATGTTTAAGGTTATTTCAGTGGTTTCAGGCCGTTTCATGGGGAAATGTAAGTGGTTTCAGAGGTTTGAGGAAGCTTTCAAGGCGTTTCAAGAGGGGTCCACGGGACTTTCAATTGAGTTTTAGAAGTAGTTTCTGAAAGCTTTCAATTCATTTCAAGTGGAATCCTTCTTAAAACAATTGAAACCCCTGAAGCTCCCAAAAATAGCTCTGAAACACCTCAGAAAATCCTGAAAACTAACTGAAACCTGTCTCAAACCCCCCTGGAACGTCCCTGACACCCCATGAAACTCCCTAGAACCTCTCAGCACACCCCTGAAACCCCGTGAAACGCTCTTCAAAACACCTGAACACCCCGGAATGTTCCTGAGATCCTCTTAATCGCTCTTAAAACCTCTTGAAACTCCCTGAAACGCTCTGAAACCCGCTGAAACACCTTGAGGCCCCCTGTAACGGTCCTGAAAACAACAGGAACACTTTTGGAACACTTCTGAAACCCCTGGAACACGCCTAAGAACCCCTAAGAAACCCTCGAATACCCTGAAACCCCCTGGAATACCTTTGAAACTCCCTGAAACGCCCCTCAAATCCCCTGGGACGCTTCTTAAATCTTCAAGAACACCACTCTAACAAGCCAGAAATCCCTAGAAATTCCTCTGTAACGCACCTGAAACCCCCTGCCACCTTCTGAAATCCCTAGGAACGACTCTGAAATATTCTGGAATATCCCTGACACCCCCTGAAACACCCGTTAAGCTTCTGAAACGCTGCTGAATTCCCTTTTGATTGCCCAGAAACCCTGAATCATTCGAAACTCCTGAAACTCCCTGGAATGCCCCTGAAACGCACTGGAACACCCTTGAAATACCCTGAAACCCCTTTATAACACCTATGAAACATCTTGAAAACACCTGGAATGCCCTAAAATCCCTGATACAACCCTGTAAACCCCTTACTGCCCCTGAGGCCATCTGGAATACCTGAACGTCCCTGAAATAGATAAAAAAAAATTGATTGTCATGCTTAGGTAATAACATTATTCAACACTAACAACGACTGTTAGTGATTGGGACACGGTGCCCGAAGCTCTCGACAATTAAAAATAATTTTCTTTCCCGCTTTGACATTGGGTCTGGGACCATTTGGGCAGGGGGACCTATTCTGGGCACTTGCTGCTATAACTCAGTAAATTTTTATTCAATTGACATTTTTGTTTATGGCTGGATACTGTATGTATCTCACCGTGTCTTAAAACTCAAGTCAATCGGTTAAAATTTGACTGAGTTACAGCAGCAAGTGCCCAAAATAGGTACCCCTGCCCAAATGGTCCCAGATCCTATACATGTGCACAATAGTGTTTGTGTTAGATGTTCATCTAATCCCATGCGGAGGAGGTTTGGATTGTGAATAGAAGACAACCCTGTGCGACTGTGGAATCCAGTTTAGTTCTAGGCCTACTAGCGATGGAGATAGTCGAGTGACGTCTAGTGAATTGGTAGTCGTGAGTTCGAGTCTCACCGGAGTACATGGATTTCTTTTCATGATTCAAATCTCAATTTGTTCATCGAGCACATGTTTCTGTTGTGCACATGGATGTCAAAGCAATTTCAACAGTATTATTCAATAATCGGATCATGATTACATAATGAAAATGTGATGAAAAAAAATCAATAAAATTCCGGTTAGATAAATTTTAAACAATGCAATAAAGGGCTCTGTGGTCGAGCGGTTAGCGGCGTCAGTCGTTTACGTGACTCGTAAGCCTCGGAGTGTGGGTTCGATTCCCACTCCAGTCGGGGAAAACTTTTCGTCAAACGGAAAATTCTCCACTGTCTAATGTTAGTAATGTACAGTCTGTGCGGCCTCAGGCCGAATACGGTGTAATTGTCTTTTAAATCCTCTCAGTTCTTATAACTATGGAACAATCTTGATATTTATTATAAGTTTGCCGGAAAAGCTTATTTCGTAATAGCAATTTCTTAAATTTAATTTTGAGAATTGGGCAGTTATCATGCCACAACACAACAATTTTATTTTTTTGGAAGGAAAATACTTATAATATCGTGAATAACACTCATGCATACGCGTCTATGTCAGCCATTAAAATTTATCGAGAATTACTTAAATCCGATTTTCAAAAAAAAAAAATCGACAACTATTTTGATTTATTATTATTATTTCTTTATTATAGAGATTTTCAGCCCTAGGCTGGTTCATCTCTTTAAAAATATGACGGGGGTTGAGAAGGGAAAGAGGAGAACCCTGGCAGAGTCAGGGAGGGGAAAAGGGTTTAACAGAGTTTTTGTGCGTAGTATGAACGCGAAAATAACTGGCAACTGGTGGGGTTGTCTGGTCCGGGTCTAGCTGGGTCTGTCATAATCAAGCTTGGTAGGTCTTGTAATAATCCATCGGGGTCCGTTTTCGTTGCAGGTCAGTCTTCTTGGTTTGTAGTTCCGTTCATGTTCCAAATACAGTTCCTGTGGTGCGGTCTGCCTCAGAATCTCACTCCGTGCCAGTTCGGGTTTGGAATCCACATGAAACCGGGATGAGTGAGTCGCAGGTTAGTTTTGTTGTTGTCCGTGTCAGGCTGGGTCTTTCATTGGCTTGAGGGAGTGAATGTTTGGTTCCTTAGAAGTGTCCGTTGTTTGAGCTGGGTCGTTATCGGGGTTTGTGGTTACAAGTTCAATTTCAAAGAGAGTGCCCTTGGTGTGCTCAGGGCTCCACCCTGTGCGAATCCTGGCTTGGAACCCACAGGGGGCAGAGATGACGAGCCACGGACAGTGGGATGTTTTAAATTTGGTCGTACAGCCCTGCGTCTTTTAGAAATAGAAGCAACGTTGTTTGCCGGACCTCATCTGGAGATAGAGCGCTTTGTATGTCCGTGATATTGTACTGAGTACGTAGATCCTCCAGGGTTCTGCAGTTTGCGATAATATGTTCCACTGAATTTGGTTCTGAGCAGGTATCGCAACGAAGTCGGAAATTTCCGGCGCCGCCCATACTATGGGAAAGTCTAGTATGCCCTGTTCGCAGTCTAGACAGAACAACTTGATCTCTTCGAGATGTCAGGTCCGGCCAACGCTGCGGGCTCGGTTTGATCTTCCGGATAAAAAGTGTTTGCCTCGACCAGAGAGAGTCCCACGCTTCTCTGACCCTGTGTCTAAGCCACATCTTGACATCGTCCCCCGGTATCTTCGGGGTGAGGAGTGCTCCTTCACGACCGAGAGAAGCCAGGCTGTCAGCTTCTTCGTTCCCCTTGATACCGCAGTGGCCCGGCACCCACATGAAGGTGACCTCATTTTGGCATTCGTTCAGCAACTCCTGAATCTCCTGGACGAAAGGATGTTTATTACTAGGGCTCTGCAGAGCATCGAGTACGCTGGCCGAATCCGACACGATTAGCAGTGGGGCAGAGCGGGGGTGAGCAATGGCTCGCGATATCGCTGCCGCCTCGGCTGAGAACACCGAGCACAGGCTTCCTAGTCGGTGAAACTCGTTGTAGTCTTTACTATGAATGCCGATGCCAACCAACTCATCCTTTTTAGAGCCGTCAGTGTAGATAATTTCCGTTTCTCGGTACTTCTCACAGACTCTTCTTGCAAAGCTGGCCTTGACGCTTTTAGGGTTTGCGCCTTTGCGGAAATGCCTCTTGATGGTTACGTCCACCATTGGCTTCTCTGCCGCCCAGCTTCTAGGGCCGATCCGGTGGAGACCAGCCACCGGGGGAAGCCGAGGGATGGCCATATCCGTTAGGGCTCGGTTGGCTTGGTTGCCGAGGAAGCCAACGGACCCATCGTCAATTGTGCTCTGTAGGTATCCGACGGCTCGGCAGCTAATCGTCAAGGTTAGCTTATGTTGAAACGGTAGTGCACCTATCTCGGCACAAGCTGCCAGGGCAGGTGTTGACGGTAATAAACCTGATATTGTGCGGATTGCACCGTTGTAAACTGGTCCTAGGGTATTCAGTAACTGCTCCGTCGCCCGGCAGGTGATTTCGACCCCGTAAAAAATTCGGCTGGTGATAATAGCATCGGCTACTCGAAGACGGGACTGTCGGTCACTACGCGTGCGTTTCCCAGATATCGCTCTGAGCAGATTTAATCGGGTCTTGCATCGGTCCTTGACCTTGCCAAAATGGTTGCGAAATGAAAGCGTTCGATCCAGTGTGATTCCAAGCACTTCTAAGGTTTTTTGATTAGGGATCGGAACACCTTTGACTTTCAGCTGTGCTGAGGGAGGCGTGTGACGATGTTCACAGATATGCAGCCGGGCACATTTTTTAGCTGCAAGCTCAAAACCATTTTTGTCCGCCCATCCAGCGACCGCAGTGACTGCGGCTTGCAGCTTCCTCCGTGTGGCCTTTGGGTGTTTACCGGTGACTAGCAACAGAATGTCATCTGCGTATACTAGGATGTATACTCCTGCTGGCAAGGTGTTGAAAACACCATTCATTGCTACCAGGAACAGGGTTACCGCAATTACCGAGCCCTGGGGGACTCCAGTTTCCTCTCGAGTTGGCTTGGATAAATGGTTGCCTATGGCAACTTGGAAAGTGCGGTTGGTAAGGTAGTGCTTAATGAAGTGCAAACAGTGACCTGTTACGCCCCAATCGGCGAGCTGCTGCATGACTCCCGGCATCCAGGCTCTGTTATACGCTTTAGCCAAGTCTAGTGATGCTACCTCAATGTGGTCTCCTCTCTCCAACGCTTCGTCTAAAATTTGGCCCAGGGCGGCCAGGTATGACCCCGTGCCGTGGCCAGCTCTGAAGGCGTGCTGCCTGTGATCCAGACGGCCTTCGGTTTCGAGGTGATGAACAAGCCGTCTGTTTACCAGTCGTTCCATCACTTTGGCAATGCAGCTGGTAAGTGTGATTGGGCGAAAGTTGTCCACAGTGTTTGTGGGACCCGATCCCTTCGGAATTGGGATAACGATGCCGTGTCCCCAACTGCTGGGCAGAGTATCGTTTAGCCATTCTTTATTGATGGTGTCTAACAGGCGCTTCTTACCGATCGGGGGGAGATTTCGGAGCATCGGGTATCCAATTTTGTCTGGGCCGGCTGATTTGCCTTTGGTTTTCCGAAGGACGAAGATTAATTCCTCCATTGTGAAGGGTGAGTTGAAAAACTGTCCCTGATCCGCCGGCACTATAAAATCAGTGACGGCTGTTGCAGCTGTCGGATGTCGCTTAAGAAAGGCGTCACTGTATCGGTTGATAGATGATATTCCCCCAAAATGGTCGGATAGAGCATCCGCTATTGTTGCTGCGTCTCTGGTTGTGGTATTTTGTATTTTCAGGGCAAATCCCTTTTGTCGCCTTTTTCCTTGCAGAGCATTCAATCGTCCCCAAAGTTGGGACGCAGATTGGTCGTCGTTAATCTGGTCTAGGAAGGTGGCCCAGGAAGCATCCTTTGCCTCTCGGATGACCTGCCTGCACTTGTTTCGAGCTTCATGCCATTCGTTCGCTATTTTCTCCCAATCCGGGTGTTCAGTCGGGAGTCGCTTCAGGTGCCTCAGGGCTTTCCGACGTGCTTTTACCGATTTCTTTACCTCGTCTGTCCACCAGTGGAGAGCTTTCCGGCCTGGATTAGGGCTGGTTTGGGGTATCGTGTTCGCCGCTGCCTCTCCAATGACAGAGGAAAGATCCAGTATGTCTTCTGGGGGGTTAGTATATAGACGATCCTCAAGCTGCGCTTGAAAGCTAGCCCAGTCTGCTTGGTCAAACTTCCATCTAGGCCTCCTGGAAGTTTTTGGGACATCGCTGCCCGTGAGGGTGACCAATATTGGCCGGTGATCGCTTCCGTGCATGTCCTGGTCTGCTTCCCACGTCAGTTTTTCAATTATCTGTGTGGATGCTAAAGTGACGTCTATGGCCGATTCTATTATGTTTTCCTTGCTTCTGCGGTTCACTCGGCCAAAGGTATTAGAACCGTCATTCAAGATTGAAAGTCCATGTTTGTTGGCAGTGTTGACAAGGATAGAACCCCGGAGATTTGATGTCCTGCTTCCCCATGCTCGATGATGACTATTGACGTCACCGAGGATCAGCCTAGGTTCTGGAATCTGTTGGAGAATTTCGTCAATCTTTTTCTTTAAGTCTGGCACCTTTCCATTTGGCAGGTATAACGACACGACGGATAGTGGGAAAGGCCATGTGATCCGTGCTGCGATTATTGGTAGGTCGCTGTTCAGATCTATCAACTCCGAGGATAGTTCGGTGGCTATTCCCAATGCAACCGAGTGGTAGATGTTCTGCTCGGTTCTGATATACCATCGATGGCTACTTCGAAGAGTTCGGTTCATTTGTTCTGTTGTTGCTTGGTGGACCTCTTGCAGGGCAATCACTGCTGGAGCGTGCATATCTTGGAGGATCTCCAGGTCTGGGAGATTATGGAAGAAGCCGTTAATGTTCCATTGCAGGGCTAAAACCTGGCGAGGGCTTCGGGCTGGAAAATGGGTCTTACAACCCGGGTTGGGGTTCCCGGGATGCCCAGGTTCCTCGCTTGGAGGACGAACCCGGTTTTTGTGGGACTTACAGCCCGGGTGTGGGTTCCCGGGATGCCCACCCGGCCGACGTCTTGTAACGTCGTGTTTGGCAGTGGTATTGGGGGATCGGTGCTGAAATGTACGGCTTTTGCTGAGGTTTCCGGATTCTGGTATGGCACGATAGGTGTAACATTCGGTTATTGGCTCTGGGTTGTGGGTTCTATCTGCATCTACAGCAACGTGGAGTCTCTGCACGGATGAACTACAGCTTGGGTTGATGTTCCCAGGAAGCACATGCGACCTGCCTGCCTTGATCACGGCGTAGGGCCCGTAGCGAGCGCTGTGCAACTGGTCGTAAAGCTGAGAGTTCCAGGCGGCTGGCCCAAGTGGGCCTAACGGCGCAGTTTCGTCGGAGGGTTGGTGGCGGGACTTACAGCCCGGGTTGAGGTGCCCGCGATGCCCAGACGTCTCACAGAGAGAGTCATTCGGTCTGGAATTCGATTTACTGCGCATCTGGTTCAATCGAACAGGAGAGTTTGAGATACGACAGTATTTGAAGGGGTTTCGTCTAGGGTTGGTGTTCGCTCCCACGACGTCCTTCCGAGGATTGGGCGATCCGATTTTTTCCAACAGAGTAGTTGCTTGGCTATTGTTAACTTTTTTTGGGTTGAGGTTCCCAGGAAGCACGTGTGACCTGCCTGCTTTGATCACGGCGTGAGGCCCATAGCGAGCGCGGTGCAATTGGTCGTAAAGCTGAGAGTTCCAGGCGGCTGGCCCAAGTGGACCTAACGGCGCGGTCTCGTCGGAGAGCTGTTGGCGGGACTTACAACCCGGGTTGAGGTGCCCGGGATGCCCAGACGTCTCGCAGAGAGAGTCATTCGGTCTGAAATTTGATTTACAGCGCATCTGGTTTAACCCAAAGGGAGAGTTTGAGACACGACAGGATCTGCGGAGGTTTCGTCTTGGATTGGTCTTCGTTCCCACGTCGTCCTTCGGAGGATTGGGCGTTCCGATCTTCTCCAACTTCGCAGTTACTTCGTTACTCTGAACTTTTCTAGTTGTGTTTGTTTTCTTGGCTCCCTCGTAGTCCTCAGGGGAACAGGACCGAAGTCCTTTGTGCGTCCCTCTTCCAGACCACTTCGAACGCCAGGGGTTGTCCGCCGGTTCCGGTACTGCCAGGACTTCCGCACCGGCGGGGCCCTGACTGCCCGGGTGGTATTCTGGGATAATCGGGGAACGGGCGGTTAGTCCCTTGTGCGTCCCGGAGACGACAGTTTCGCTAGGTTGCCAGAGGTTGTCCACCAGTTCCGGTTGGGGTGTAGCGTCCGCACTGGAGGGGCCCTGGCTGTCCTTGGCCCCTGTCGTCTTTCTTCTTTCTTCCAATTTGCAGGTGGTGTATGTCGTTTCGGATTGGTTGTTACCACACTCAGTCAGATTTTCGTTAAACTCACCCTCTACAGAGGGGTTTGGAGGGAAAATGTTCGCGGGAGAGAGTTGAACATAGTGAATAGGCCGTTGAGGTGACTGAGTGTAGGTTAATTATTGAAGTGGTTCTAATTACGGTTGCCACTCTTGCCTTTGCGGGGTTTAGGGTTCCGCTTGGCATCTGAAGGGCCAGATGAAGAATCCGTTGTGGATCCTGTTTTTTCAAGTGATCGTTTTCCGTAGTTGGACAGATCGGTTACTGAAGAGGGAAGCGTGTTCCGGCTTTCGCAGGAATTGATGCCCGCTCCATCCATTTCGAGGTCGCTGTCTTCACCGTTTGTGTTCTGTGTATCCTTTACTCCGGTGGTTTCGCACCAGTCTACCCTTTGTTCGATTATCTTGGAATCGAGAGAAAGCTGGAGTATGCGTTCGTCAGAGGAGGATTCGTCGATGAGTGAAATCGGACTATCGATTCTTTTGGGTCGGGTTCCACGTAGCTTAGCCAGTTCGGCGTCCTTCTCGGCGATTACCACGTCCTTGTTGGCTAGAGCCTTCTCCAAGCGCTCGACGGTAGCCGTGAGTTTGGTAACTTGTCTGATGAGGTCCTCAATCGTACCGTGATTGCGAGCTACTTCCAGCCGTTGTTGGTTCGCATGGCCTGTATTCAACGCCTTCTCCATCTCCTGAAGGCGTTTCTCCATAGCTTTGGAATTGGCCTCGAGTCGAGCATTGTCTCTCTTCAGCGCAGTAATTTCGTCGTCTTTGCTGGCGTTTACGGTACCTGAGTAAGCCGCCCGGCTACTTGCCGCGTTCGTCCGAGCCTCAAAGATTCGGCGGGCTTGGGGATACGACACTCCTTCATCAACACGGATTCTTTGGACGTCCACCTCTCGGAGGTAGAGCGGGCACTTTCGGCTTGAAACTTGATGATCGTTTGCCTTGCAATGTTTACAGAAAGGTGCGTCAGTACATTGTAGATTTTGTTCGGCAGTTTGATTTAGCGTGTCCGTTTTGCTCGCGCTGTCGCCTTCCACGGGGATGTCATCAGGGTTGTTGGATTTGGTGGCGTGTGTCTTCGAACATTTCCCACAAATACGAGTAGGCTGTTGGCATCTTTTTCCGGTGTGGCCATACTCCCAGCAGTGGAAGCACAGCATCGGAGACGGGTAGTAGTTGCGTGTCCTGCAACGTGACCAACCGAAGTCGACATGCGGAGGGATTACCGTACCAGAAACAGTCAAAATTATCGTTGGTGTGTTCTCCCAGTCACCAGTGGCGTTCTTCCTACGAATTCGCCGGACTGCTTTGATACCTTGTGGAGCCAACTGTGCAGCTAAGTAATCGTCCGAAAGGTCCGTGACATCAGCGTTAGAAACGACGCACAAACGCTGGTTCATCGTCGGGTGCTCAGCGATTTTGATTTCCGTTCCGTCGGCCAGTTTGTTCATCGAGAGAAGACGTCTGAACTGGTCCGGGCTCCTCACTTTGAGAACGTAGGCCATACCCTTGTTCTCCTTAAACGCCCCTTCGATTTTTCCGCCAATTGCACTCTCTATTGACGTTCGGAGTAGAAAAGGGTCTTGCGGCATATTTCCGAAGACAGCAGCCATTCGTAGATATTGCAGTGGTCCTCCAGCGCCTGTGGGGTCCATAAAAGGTGGGTATCTAGCGCCAGTGTACTCACCGTTCATCATATTCGAAGGTCCTCCACCTCCTCCGGGGCCCCCTGGGTCCCCAATGAGGGGCGGAAAGTTGGCCGCCAGCGCCATGCCGGCGGGAGGCCCTAAAGCCCGATATAAGGAATCTCAGTAGAAATTCCAGGAGCAAAAACGGGATCACAAGAAACAGATATTTCACTCACAGCAGGATCTGACGACGAAACGGTTTATCACACTCGATTGATGAGTTAGATACTCAAAAACGGATACACACCGACACAAATAACGTGCCCTTTTCTCCCTAAAGAAACCGCTCAAGACGGCGATTGGGCAAAAGTAACTTGTCTTCACGTTTCACGGTTATTCCTCCCTACAAAAGTTCACTTTGTGGGAATGGGTCACTGCGCGAGTAATATGAAAATAAGCGATCGTTTTTGGATTTTGATTTGATTTAGATCCGATGCTATTTTGAGCCATCGGGATGGTAACATAAGGCTGAATTTCTATAAGCAGAATGCACAAAAGGCTGAATACGAAAGGCTAAAATTAAGAATCTGTAACATAAAGCTGAAACTACAAAAGGCTGAAAATACGAAAATTCATATATAAATTACAGCATTTCTTCCTTTCTTGAGATAAAGCCTGCTTATCAGCTTGGCACGAAGAGACTCAATGCCAATGCCAATGGGAGTCTAGAAAATTTGACCCAAAACAATGAAAAGTTCTTGGCCCGAACGCGGATCGAACGCGTAGCCCTTAGTTACAGTTAGTTTTGAAGCTGAGTCTAGTGAGCCTCTTAATGATGATGCATACCAACGAACACAGAAAGGTACTGATAATATTTATATAGGGGTCATTTCATATGAAGTGACCGAGAAAATGTGAAAACTTCCAATCGGCCATCACGGATTTGAACCAAATTTGGTTGAAACATTTGTTTAGATGGAAAAAGAAAAAAAAATCCAAATTTTGGTGCCGATCGGATCACCCCTCGGCCCGTGGCAGCACCCCTCATTTTGGCCGATGTGAAAATTATCCTCTCTTTCTTTCATTTTTCTAATTGAAACTATTGCACATACATATTTTCGACCTCCAGCTTTTTTAAAGGAAATCGTTCAGGAAATCTAGAAAAAATATTATTTTTTGATACAGTGTTGCCAGATATCATATTCATCAATTTTAAAACTCAAAATCGATTTTTCTCAAAATACGTATATTTTGATTTATAAAATTTTGATTTCATCGTGTTTATCAGACGTTTTTCGATCGAAAAAGCCTAACTCCCCAAAGTAATTTGCGCCGTTCCTGAGATATAGTGTACCAGGTGCAATTTATAAATTTCGTAAAAAAAAACACATTGTTCGATGCCATGTAAAGACGTTTTGTGCTGATTTGAACAATATCAAGTTTGAAAAGGATAAAAAAATGTAACAGTGTTGCCAGTTTCTCTTTTTTATTATACCATGAAACATAAGGGGTCGTCCATAAATGACGTATCTTTTTAGGGGGGGATCTCCGAATATGCTACTGGCCATGTATTAGGTATGGGAAAATAGGCTACGAGGGGAGAGGGGGTCTCAAAAATCGTCAAAAATAATGCTACGGCCCCTAATCTTCAAGCGTTTTACAATGTACATGTCATTCTGACATATCGCACCATGTGTGTTGCAAGATATAAACAATACACATCTTCATTTCTTTTCATGTTCTTTTTCAGGAATTCTCCCAGGGATTTCTTCAGGAATTCTTCCAGGCATTTTCAAAGAATTTCGCCAAGACTGTCTCCAATGATTCGTCTAGGATCTCTTAAGGAATTTCTCCTGGGATTCCTTCAGATCTTTCTTTAGAATTCCTTCAATAATTTCTCCTATGATTTATTCAGGAATTCCTCCAGGAATTCATCCTGGGAGTCATGGGATTCCTTCAGATATTTCAGAAATCCTTCCATCAGCTTTTCCAGGGATGCCTCCAAAAATATCTTTAGAACTTTTTTAATTACTTCAAGAATATCTAGAAATTATTTTCCTTCAGGGATTTCTTACCGGGATTGCTGATGGGATTTCTCCAGAAATCGCTCTAATGATTGTTGTTACAATTTCTCCATGGAGTTTTTCATAAGTTTTCCAGATGTTTCTTCGAAAATTGCTTCAGCAGTTCAGAAATCGACCCAGGATTCCCGTCAGGATTTCCTACAACAATTCCTCCAGGGATTCGTTCAGACATTTTTCCGGAGAATCCTTGAGAAATTCACCCAGGGATGATTCTTTTGACATTCTCCCAGGAAATCCTTCTGTAGATTTTCTAAGGATTGCGACCACGAATTCCTTCTTGAATTCCTCCTCAGATTATTTTTTACCAAATTTTAATTTTTCTAGGACAATTTTCAGATTCCTTTCTTTTCTATAAAACTATCAAGTATTCCAAATGGAGTTCCTTTGGGCTCCTTTCAGGAATTCAGGTGAACTCAAGGATCCTATACTTCGGGAATGTGTCCAGTTGATTCTCCAAGAATTTCTCCAGTTATTTTCTTCAGAAATCCCTCAGGGATATCTCGAAGGTTTTCTTCAGTGATATTTTCAAGGCATTTACGAGTATACCTTCAAATATTACTACAAGGATCCTTTCGGGAATACGCCAAGAATTTCTCCCAAGATTTTTTTTTCAGAACTTTTTGGGGATTGATATTTTTTCATTGATTTCTTCTCGCATTCCTCCTGTTCATTGGCGGTTGCGTGAACTGTGAGATAGCGAATGCTTGAAGTATGCCGTATTTGAAATCAAGTTAACGGCATTGGTAGAGCTACTTTATTTCTTCATGGCACCATGTTTGAAGATATCAGTAAAAATCCTTCACTTTGATAAGCTATTAGCGAAAAACAGTACCTTCCATCATCCTTAAAAATGCTACGTACAATAACTGTTTTCGGATTTATCACACTATGGAGGGGTGTATCTATCATCCTGACAGGAAACATGTGTACAATTGCCAGTATCACCACCAGCATCACCAAAAGCTCTCATCGCTGGTAGTGCCTTACTACCTGAGAAAAGAAACCCCACCTGAAGGATGTTCCAGCGTTGTCAACAATGTACATTACCGACTGGGTCCATTCTTGTATCTTCCTGAGTGTGGAAATACACTCCCAGCTGCGACAAGCTGATGGCTGTTGTAACCATCCAGGAAACAGTAGAGATTTACTTTTGGCGGTACATATATGTACTTGGAGATACGGAAAAGCGGAAAGCATGCTTCCCCGAAGAGAACAAGTAGGAATTCGGTTCCATGACAAGGGTGATTGTTTAACACGAAATCATCGTTCAATTCCAGTGGCTCCGTGTGTCACAAGCACACTCATATCGTATATATGGTCCCGTGCAAGTCAAGTGAAAAACAAGCAACCGTTTACCTTCTGCTTTCGGGGGGGGGGGGGGTTCAATGATTTCCAAGAATCTTTATTGAGCGGAGATTGCATGGGTCGGAAAAGTCTTCAACAAGCGGAAATGGTTTCGGGAGAGCCAACAAGTATCGGGTTCTTGTTGAGAAGCGTTTTGGCACAAGGTTTATTTTTTTGGGGCAGTAGCTTTCAAATTCTTTAAATTCTGAGATGTGTTTAAGTATTTGTGAGGATGACAGTTTACTCTCTGTATTTTCCGAAATAATCAAAATGTTCCTTCTAGCGTAAGGAGTTGTCAGAATGCTAGATACAAGAACATCCTTTAATCTTCAATGAGATGAGTTATTTCTGAAATTCTTCAAGGATTCTTATTTACTGGTTCATGTTCTCTAAAACTATTCAGTTCGGCTAGAAAAGGGTTCTTCTTGTATTTGTGTATATTTCCTCACTCTGGTATCACTTTATCAATACTTCATCTGGTATGTTCGAAAATTTATCTTGAAATACTTACTTCAGTATTTCCATCAATCAATTTAGGCAGGATTTTTTTCTAATTTAATCTAGATTTTCATTAATGTCCACTCAAAACGGAAATATTTAAAAAATTTGAAAATTTGGAAGCATATATAGAAGAAAATCAATTAAATCGTCGGGTAAAACTCGAAGAGAAATTCTAAGATTTCAATAGAAACACTTTCCGAGAAATGCAACCGTAAACCACTGGTAGAAGTGTTACTTTGGTCCTGACAGGAGCATGCATCAGCAAATCACGTATTCATGGTCGATTGCCTTCATTTACCCACTCTGACCAGAGCCCACTCGCACTCAATTTAAATATTGAACTAGAAACCCAGCATGATGCCTGGATAAAATCCTCTCGATTATGTTGTTCCTGGCGTTCAAACTCTCGGTTACATAAATATGCAAATGGTTTTCCCCTGCCCCACACAGCCTTTTCCATAGGCACTAGTATCCAGTACCAAATCTGGCTCGGTATTTGCATTACCTTGAGATGCTTTTAGTTTCGAAAATATTTTTCCATCATGCTCTCGGATTCGAACGAAACCCCTCAGTTTTCTACTATTACCGGAGGTATTAATCAATCAACCAGTTCTTACCCCGCCCCATCATGTCGGTCGAGAAAGAAGCCCTACAACGCACCGGAATCCATTTCCCGACAATCTATTGATTAATGTAAAAACTCATCCTGTCCTGGACTCTGCTGTTCGGGTCGGTCAATATGCATGCAGACCCATCGTAAATGGAAGTTATTCTGACAGCCCCCGCCGCCGCCGCCGCCCGACACAGAGCACATATTGACTCAAATTAGTGCACAATGAAGCACCTCAATAATGGAAACTCGGTGATTTTTCGTTTGTTTCTATGAGTGAGTTCGTCTATAGCCTAGTTCGTTCTGTGTCTCTCTATCGGTAGCTTTTATCGATTGCAGGGTGCTTGTTGAAACAACGGGGATTACTAATGACCGTTAATCGACCCGATCCAACAATATTCTCTGCCAATGATTGGAATCGTTTTTGCGTTCGTTCGAACTTCAGCTTGTTTTGTTGTCTGGTTTGTGGTAGTTTTTAGGAAAAAGAAAGGAATCTGAAGATAGTCCAAGAAAAATTAAAGATGTCGACGAAATTAATACCTCATTAACTAGATACCTATTTTTTTATGTTTGCGCTTAGTTCTTTGAAAAGCATTTGAAAGTAGTGTTGTGCAATTCCAGGATGGTTAATGCCTAACGACACTTACTACAAACCCCCCCCCCCTCCCCCTTCTTGAAACACACGATGAAACACGAAGCTCTAACTGCATGTTTTTTTTGTCTTACGCCTTACATTCACCCATACCTACTTGGCGATGATCATTCAGCAGTGAGTGCCACAATCTCAGGGTTCGAGCGATGGGAACCAATGGGAATCACTGTACAATTACGCTTGAAATAAGTGCCACACTGATAACACGGTCCGACAAAAAATCAACTTTTGTTCTGCCCAGCTCTAAATTTCACCTTTTCTGATTGCTCCCGACTAGAAACTCATAAATCCGAAGTTTTGACCCTCCCCCTCCTGGGAGAGGGGAGGGGCATGGATTTGAAATTTTGAAAAATCGAAAAATTTCGATGTTTTTCGATCGCCATTTCGGCTAAATGCACGATATCAAAAAAGGAAAAGGTTGACCACGGAGCTTTAGGGGTTGTGCAACTACCAACAAAATTTCACGAAGATCCATCAAGCCATTCTCGAGAAACGGTGTTTTTACGAAATGATGTTTTAAAGATTTCTTATATTGCACGCAAAGAATCCAACTACTATATGGCACAATTGTTGATTTAACCATGTCGTTTAGCATCATGGTGTCTTCGAGGAAGTTTTTCACTACAATAACGTGTTTCTTTTAACCTGTTGGTAAAAATGATCAATCCCCCTAAAAGTGAGATAGAAAATTTACTTTTTGAATTTTTCAAGATACAAGGTTGATGTCTTCACAAGAGTTGTAGAAAATGCTGTTCTGAATAACATTGTCGAAGACGCCAAATTCGTGACTCCGTTAGTTTTCAAGATACGTTACGTTTTTATTACCGGCGGTCTCTTGAAAGTGTTTTTTCCTCAATAACTTCTTTCACTTTTGATTCCACAATTCTATTCTCACAGTCTCCAATAGGTCAATCATTTTGACTTTCTAAAGGAGACAATTACTTGTACTTTCGCATTTGTATGAGGTAATTTGCTTACAATTGCCTATAAAGTAGTGCGGGGCAAAAGTTCGCACCTAACAGTCTCCACAAAATAACTATTAAGCGGAAAGACAATAATTTCGCTTTTCATTGCTTAACGATTCCCTATCATGTAACCTTCAAAAAATAGCACTAGATTTTATCGAGGTCTTTCTGTAGCTCTAGTAATAAAACTTTTCATGCAAGTACTTCAATGCGAACATTTGGCACATACTTGGGGAAAAAGTTCGCACATAGTTTAATGGTACAAAGTCCATTTATTTCAAGTTATTTCATGTTTATATTTTCACTATAGCAACGGAATGTGTTTTTTTATTTGGATCTCAACATCATTATTCGTCTTTTTAAATCGACTTAAACGTGATTTGGTTGAAAATACTTTTTAATTCGTGATTTTATGAATTTCTCTTTTTTCTATTTTTTTTAACATCCGTACACTACTATATTTTTGCTTTAAGCCAATTTAAGTTCTCATTGTTTGAGTCAAAAATATTCTGAGATTTTGTGATTACTGTTGAAATGTTTTGGTTTTTAAATATTCTTCAGGAAAATTTCATTTTTCGTATAACTTTTGGAAAAATAATGCTAGTGTTCAATTCCGCAAAACTATTTTACAATGATAGAATGGTTAGGGAAAATTTTGTAACATGTAAATAGTCGTTATTTAATACAAAAGAAACAATTACATCTCCCAAGAAACAATGCTAGCTGAATAACAGTTTCTTAAGCCAAAGTTCACTTAAAAGTGGTTTGTAGAGCAAAAATGTTTGTTGGGCTGAGAGGTCGTGAAAACATAAATTTTTAGATGATAAAAAAAGAAATACGCTTTAGAAGACATTATAAGTTATTTTCAGATATGCTAAACAATCCTAGCCATTAGCTTTAAAGTACAAAAATGTTCCCTAACCAAAGGGTTAAAATTAATAACTGTTATGTCAACATAAAAATAAAATATATCCTATATTTTCCAAAGAACGACAAACCCATTAAATATAACGTCCACGTGGTTTCCTACGAAATGGCTGAATTTCAAAAAAATATGAACTTTTGCACAAGTTCACTTATTTGGCGTTTGGGCGGTGCCATGTTTACACAGAATGTACTTGTTTTCATGGCCACCTAGATAACACGGCTCCGCACAAAAGTCAATCGATTGAACACGTGGCATTAATCCACATTCTTCTTCTTTTTTTACCATGGAACATTGAACCACTACACCATGGTCCAGTGCCGTATCTATAGCTTAACTAAAAGCTTTACATCTAAACTATTAGATTTAGCTATGTTGTCAATATTATGTAAAATAAGAGAGTTTTTAATAATCCAATTTAAGAAAGTTATCCTTGGGTTTCTTCTAAAAATGGCTTTTTTCTTTTTGGCACTTCTTATCTTATGATGGTTCAAGTTGATTTTCAATTTATTAGCATTGTTCAAAATTTCTAATTTTCATTTCTTAATGACGAAGAAACTAAAAAATGATTTTTTTTTTGTTTAAGGTGATTAAGTAAATTTTGAAAATATGGTATTTTCATATTTTTTTTTTATTATAGAGGTTTTAAACCTAGGTTCATTCGCCTCTTATTTTCATATAAAAACGGCCATAATTACGAAAAAATAAAAGGATACGAGATTTTAGTCTTAAACACAAATGTATGATATTACAAGTAAAAAAAAGTATTCAGAGATTTGTGGACATTCATTGCTTTATATAAAAAAATAACAAGTTGATAATTTGATCTTAAGAAAAACTTAGACCTCCAATATTAAAAAAGCATTAAAAATTTGAAGAAACTTCTACATTCTTGCATAAATCAAAAACTTATAATTTGGCCGTCGCGTATAGTGGTGAGCATGGTTGGTTACCTCTCACCTCAGTCGGTGAGACAAAAATTTCTTATCACGTCTTACTTTGGAAGGAATGTCTAGCAGTTCGTCACGGCCCATGTGTCAATGGGTATGATATGTAGGGTATTATGTTTAGAATATCTCTTTCCCCGCACCTCCTCGCTTTGATATTTGGTCAAGCACTCTAGTATATATTTACGTTTTTTTAGATTAATCATCAAAAAAATTGAATGAAGTCGAAAAAGCTAGCCAGGATCATGTTGGCCACACTAGGGTTATTACCCAATCAACCAGTCATCGTATAAGATGTTGTATACGATGTTAAAATGGAGGCGATATGTGTACATTTTACATGTGCCTAAATGGAGACATGCACGCATATGGCCTCCACTTTATCACCTTATACGATGACTGGTTGTCTGGGTAACAACTATTATATTATAGTATTTGGAAGTATTCATTAAATACATTGTATACAAAAACTGAAAACCAAGCCGTATTCCTGTATGCTATAAATAGAAATAAACACATTTCGTGGCTATAGTGAGAGGATAAACATGAATTAACTTGGAACTTTGTACCATTAAACTATCTTTTATCATGTGCGAACGTTTTCCCCAAGTATGTGCCAAATGTTCGCATTGAAGTACTTGCATTAAAAGTTTTATTACTAGAGCTACAGAAAGACCTCGATAAAATCTAGTGCTATTTTTTGAAGGTTACATGATAGGGAATCGTTAAGCAATGAAAAACGAAATTATTGTCTATCCGCTTAATAGTTATTTTGTGGAGACTGTTAGGTGCGAACTTTTGCCCCGCACTACTTTATAGGCAATTGTAAGCAAATTACCTCATACAAATGCGAAAGTACAAGTAATTGTCTCCTTTAGAAAGTCAAAATGATTGACCTATTGGAGACTGTGAGAATAGAATTGTGGAATCAAAAGTGAAAGAAGTTATTGAGGAAAAAACACTTTCAAGAGACCGCCGGTAATAAAAACGTAACGTATCTTGAAAACTAACGGAGTTACGAATTTGGCGTCTTCGACAATGTTATTCAGAACAGCATTTTCTACAACTCTTGTGAAGACATCAACCTTGTATCTTGAAAAATTCAAAAAGTAAATTTTCTATCTCACTTTTAGGGGGATTGATCATTTTTACCAACAGGTTAAAAGAAGCACGTTGTTGTAGTGAAAAACTTCCTCGAAGACACCATGATGCTAAACGACATGGTTAAATCAACAATTGTGCCATATAGTAGTTGGATTCTTTGCGTGCAATATAAGAAATCTTTAAAACATCATTTCGTAAAAACACCGTTTCTCGAGAATGGCTTGATGGATCTTCGTGAAATTTTGTTGGTAGTTGCACAACCCCTAAAGCTCCGTGGTCAACCTTTTCCTTTTTTGATATCGTGCATTTAGCTGAAATGGCGATCGAAAAACATCGAAATTTTTCGATTTTTCAAAATTTCAAATCCATGCCCCTCCCCTCTCCCAGGAGGGAGAGGGTCAAAACTTCGGATTTATGAGTTTCTAGTCGGGAGCAATCAGAAAAGGTGAAATTTAGAGCTGGGCAAAAAAATTGTCGGACCGTGATAATTCTCTCCGTTCAAGTCAGTTTTGTTAGAATGAATTTCCTTGACACTGAGTACCGTTATACGTTACGGGTATCACACTCGTATCACATGTCAGTCCGGGGTTCAGATATACCTCGATGTAGTGGACATTTCAAATTTCAAAATGTCTATAAAAACGAATTTTACATAAAATCAAAGCAATATTTTAAATGTTACTTATATTCAAATTGTATACCAGAATGTACCAAAACACATTAAAACTGCATGAAAACTGAGTATTCGATAAAAGGCTCGGAGTATATTGCATCTATTAATAATTCTTGCTAAATAACGTATACACCACTATCTTGCTAACTTGTTATGATCGAAATCATTTGTCTCCAAAAATAAGTATGGTTGATTCAAAAGCCAATATTTTGAGCAATGGACATACTCAAAAATGTTATTTGCATAAATGTCACAAAAAATCAAAAGAGTTAAGAAATTCATTTAGGGCTGCGCTTCCCAAACTCGGTTTTCACGGCGTCCCAACGTGTTGCAGCGTTTGTTGCGCGCTTTTCTACTCATTTGAGCGAGCCTGCAAGAAGCTGGTGCGCCGAGAAAACAGAGTTTGGGAAACGCGGATTTAGGGAATGGAATTCCTTTACGAATTGCTGCAAAAAATCATCCAGAGATCCCTTCTAAAATTCCTCAAGGGGTTCCTTCGGAAATTGAGACGTTCATAGCAAGCACTAGATAGAACATGGTTACTGGTTGTGCTGTATTTGCCGAACGCTTTTTCTGTACGAGTGATGTAGGTTTGCACCACGGTGTTAAATGAAATTAAGTGAACCCAGAATTTTCAACTTTATTACGACGATCTCCGAAGAAAACTTTCCAAGTCAAATCATCATGTTACATATTATTGCATGAGCATGAGCATGAGCATAGATGACCGTACAATTCGTAGTTGCTACTCCGTGATTGACCAGAGCAATCTGAAATTGTACAAGGAACCAATGAATAGGGCTTGGGACTAGCTTACTATTCTCAATGTACACAGTTCGAGAGCTCTCAACTTTATTAAGGTTAATAACGGCGCCGGCCACGTCCTTACGGTTATCGAGGAAGGGAGGGAATGTTAGTGAGACAAACGTTGTTAAAAAGACCGCGAATCGCTGCATCTCCACGTTTGTCTCAGGAAAGATTTTTTTGTTACACATTGTCAGTCTGGAAGTCACCTATGGTTGGTGATATGATTTGACAATGGATCAATAAACACTAACTTTCGCGCATTACACTGGTCGACAGTGGATCACGCACTTTGACTACTTGTTCCATTTCTGATGGATTTTGGCCCGCTGAATCCGAATCTGACTTCGGAATTGCTGTAACACGTACAGTTTTTGAGAAAAATAGGGTTTTTTTTCACAAAATTTCATATTTTCTTGAAAAATAAACTATTGTCTTTATATTATTATTTTTTTATCTGCTCATCTCAACCAGTATTTATATTCGATAGATTTTGATCTACTGATTTAGAATCTGACCTTAGAATTTCAGTAACACGTACAGTTTTTGAGAAAAATGGGGTTTAATTCACAAAATTTCATATTTTCAGAGAAAATAAAATTATTGTCTTTTTAAATTTGTAGTTTTTATCTACTCATCTTAACCAATATTTTTTATTAAATAGATTTTGATCCACTTATTTGTAATCTGACCTAAGAATTACTGTAACACGTAAAATTTTTGAGAAAAGGGGATTTTTATTCACAAAATGTTATATCTCCATAGAATATAAAATATTGTCTTTAAAGTTTTATTTTTTTTATCTGCTCATCTTTACCAATATTCATATTCAATAGATTCTCGTATACTGATTCGCAATCTGACTTCAGAATTCTGAAACGCATACAGTTTTTGAGCGAAATATGGTTTTATTCACAAAATTTCATTTTTTCTTAAAAAAATGAAATATTGTCTTTATAATTTAAATTTTTCTCTGTTCATCATAAACAATAATAACTTTTAATGGATTTTGATCCATTGAATCGTAATCAAACATAAGAATTTGAGTAAAACGTATTTTTTTTTAGAAAAATTGGGTATAATTCACAAATTTTCATATTTTCACAAAAAATGAACTATTGTCTTTACAATTTTATTTTTTATTATCTGCTCATCATGAACAATATTTATATTTAATGGTTTTGAGTCACTGATTCGTAATCTAACATAAGAGTTTGTGTAACACGTAAACTTTCTAAGAAAAATAGGGATTTATTCACGAAATTTCATATTTTCATAGAAAATAAAATCTTGTCTTTATAATTTTAAATAACTGATTCAATATGACTTAAGAATTTGTGTAACACATAAAATTTTTGAGAAAAATGGAATTTTATTTATAAAATTTCATAGAAAATAAACAATTTTTATCTGCTAATTTTAAACAATATTTATATTCAATACATTTTTATTTACTGATTCGGAAACTAACCTAAGAATTTTTGTAACACGTTCAATTTTTGAGAAAAATGGGCTATAATTCTCAAAATTTTTTATTGTTATAAAAATAAAATACTATGTTGTTAATATCATTTTTTTATCTACTAACCATAACCAATATTTATATTCAAACGATTTTGATCCACTGATTCGGAATTTGACCTAAGATTTTGTGTAACACGTACAGTTTTTGGACTGAGTTCACGAATTAGCGCGGTACGTATCCCCGGCGTGAAAAAAAAACCTGACTGTGCAAATACATAAGGACAACTCGCTGAATCCTTATCATACTGTATAATTTCTGTAGCACGTACAGATTTTGAGAAAAATAGAATTATATTTACAACATCACATATGGTCATTGAAAATCAAATATTGTCTTTATTTTTGTAAATCTACTGCTCATAGAAACAAAAATTCATATAAAATATTATTTGATAAGCTGATTTAGATTTATTGCTCAGAAACTCTGTAAAACGTACAGTTTTTGTGAGAAACAGGTGAAACACATTTTTACATGAAAAAAATGAATTTATGAATTTTTTTTTTCATGAGAATGTGAAATTTTGTTGTTAAAATCCAACTTGAAAAAAATGAATGTGTTACAGCAATTCTAAGGTAAGAATAAGGAATAAGTGGATACATTAAATACAATCTATTACGATCTAGCAAAAAGCTGTCCATTAATGATGTAGGGGTTCATGAAAGGAGGGGAGTTTGAAAAATCTTTCGCGCCATACAAATAAAAAGTGGATTCTCATACAATAAACTGAACGTGGTACAGAAATTCTGAGGTTAGATTTCGAATAAGAAGATTGAAATTTATTAAATACAAATATTTGTTTTGATGAGAGGACCATAAATAAAAACAAAAGTAATATTTTTTCTATGAAAATACTGAATTCTGTAAATAAAACCCTATTTTTCTCAAAAAATTTAAATGTTACAGACATTCTTAGGCCAGTTTCCGAATCAGGGGACCAAAATTTATTAAGTATAAATATTGGTTAAGATGAGTAGATAAAAAAAATAAAATTATAGAGACCATATTTTATTTTCTTTAAAAATATGAAATTCGGCACCAACATTTCAAAAGGGCGTAACTGCATTTACAACCAATGCCTTCTCACAAAGCTGTGGAGCGTATCCCATCCCTCTCGAGCAATCCACTAGCACAAATAGAAAGATAAAATCCTCCTCTTTCGATTAATGGATGTGAATTGTGTGAGATGAATGAAATACGACCCACAGCTCTGTGAGAAGGCATTGGTTGCAAAAGCAGTTACGCCCTTTTGAAATGTTGGTGCTGAATTTTGTAAATTAAACCTCATTGTTCTCAAAACCTGTTACTGAAATTCTTAGGTCAGATTTTGAATCAGTGCACTGATCCACTGCAGTGGATCAAAATCTTTTGAATATAGATATTAGTTATGATGAGCAGATAAAAAAAAATAAAATTATAAAATCATTATTTTATTTCACAAAATTTCACGTGTTACAGAAGTTCTAAGGTTAGTTTCCGAATCGGTGGATGACAGTCTATTAAATATAAATAATGATTAAGATGAGCAGATAAAAAATTAAAATTATGAAGACAATAGTTTATTTCCTACGAAAATATGAATTTCATGAACAAAACTCATTTTTTTCAAAAATTTCACGTGTTACTGAAATTCTTTGTTTAGGTTCTGAATCAGAGGAATAAAATATATTGAAAATAAATATTGGTTACGATCAGCAGATAAAATGAAATAAAATTAAAAAGACAATATTTTATTTTCCATGGAAAATATGAAATATGATGAATAAAACCATATTTTCTCAAAAATTTTACGTGTTACTGAAATTCTTAGGTCAGATTCTATATCAGTGGATCAAAATCTTTTGAATATAACTATTAGTTATAATGAGTAGATGAAAAATTCAAAATTATAAAGACAAGATTTTGTTTTGTATAAAAATATGAAATTTTGTGAATAAAACCCTATTTTTCTCAATCAAATTACGTGTTACAGAAATTCTTAGGTCAGATTAAGAGTCAGTATATGAAATCCTAATAAATATAAATATTGGTTAAGAAGAGCAGATTAAAAAAATAAAACTTAATGACAATAGTTAACTTTCTTTAAAAAAATGAAATTTTGTGAAAAAACTACATTTTTTTCAAAAAAATCACGAGTTACTGAAATTCTTAGGTTAGATTTTGAATCATTTCATCAAAATCAACTGCACGAAAATATTGGTTATGATTGGCAGATACAAAAAAAAATTTTGATGACAATAGTTTTTTGAAATGTGGTGAATAAAACCCGATTTTCTCAAAAAAATCCCGTGTTACTGAAATTCTTTGTTTAGATTCTGAATCAGTGGGACAAAATCTATTGAAAATAAATATTGGTTATGATCAGCAGATAAAATAAAATAAAATTATAAAGACCATATTTTATTTTCCATGTAAATATGAAATATGATGCATAAAACCCTATTTTTTTGAATAAAACCCTATTTTTCTCAACAATTTTACGTGTTACTGAAAGTCTTAGGTAAAATTCTAAGTCAGTTAATAAAAATCTTATAAATAATAATTTTGCTTAAGATGAGCAGATAAAAAAATGAAAATTGTAAAGACAATAGTTTATTTTCAATGAAAATATGAAATTTTGTGAATAAAACGCTATTTTTTATTTTTTTTATTTACTAGGTTTAATCACCGCCCATATAGGTTTAATAGGGCCCATATAGCCGAGGCGGTAAACGCAAGGGTATTCAGCATGACCATGCTGAGGGTGACGGGTTCGATACCCGGTCGGTCCAGGATCTTTTCGTAAAGGAAATTTCCTTGACTTCCTTGGGCATAGAGTATCTTCGTGCCTGCCACACGATATACACATGCAAAATGGTCATTGGCAAAGGAAGCTCTCAGTTAATAACTGTGGAAGTGCTCATAGAACACTAAGCTGAGAAGCAGGCTTTGTCCCAGTGAGGACGTTACGCCAAGAAGAGAGAGAGAGAGAGAGAGTTTAATCACCGCATGACTTTATCATAATTAACTTTAATTGGCTTCTTTCGGTGATATGAATACTACTCAAAGTAAGAGGGAGTAAGGAAAGTAATGAAAGAATACGATGGATAGATACGCAAGCGAGCGATAGGAGAAATTGAACAGAAATTGAAATTAACAGAGGGCCATTGTTGAGCAACACAATCACAATGAATGAATCTCTGAACAAGTACCACAGATCGATAGAACCGAAAATACCGCCGAGCAACATTTAACAGATCACAACCACGATCTTTTTGCCAGTCTAGGGATAGTAGTATTCATCTAACTACTATTATCTAGCCGTTCAACTCGAGAACGCATGGCAAGAAGATCGTCGTTGTGATTGTGTTGCTCAACAATGGCCATCTGTTAATTTCAATTTCTGTTCAATTTCTCTTATCGCTCGCTTGCGTATCTATCCATCGTATTCTTTCATTACTTTCCTTACTCCCTCTTACTTTGAGTAGTATTCATATCACCGAAAGAAGCCAATTAAAGTTAATTATGAAAAAACCCCTATTTTCTCAAAAAATTCACGAGTTACTGGAATTCTTTGTTTAGATTCCGAATCAGTGGATCAAAATCTGTTGAAAATAAAAATTGATTTTGATCAGCAGATGAAATTAAATATAATTATAAAGACAATATTTTATTTTCCATGAAAATATGAAATATGGTGAATAAATCCTTATTTTCTCAAAATTTTACGTGTTATTGAAATTCTTAGGTTAGATTCTGAATCAGTGGATCAAATTTTATTGAGTATAACTCTTGGTAATGATGAGCAGATGAAAAATTCAAAATTATAAAGACAAGATTTTGTTTTGTAAGAAAATATGAAATTTTCTGAATAAAACCCAATTTTTCTCAAAAAAATGACGTGTTACTGAAATTCTTAGGTCAGATTCCGAGTCAGTATATGAAAATTCAATAAATATTAATATTGCTTAAGACGAGCGGATAAAAAATAAAATTATAAAGACAATAGTTCATTGAAAATAGAAGATATAAAATTTTGTGAATAAAACCGTATTTTCTCAAAAATTTTACGTGTTACTGAATTTCTTAGGTCAGATTAAGAATCAGTGGATCAAAATCTTATGAATATAAGTATTAGTAATAATGAGCAGATGAAAAATTTTAAATTAAAATACCAATATATTATTTAATATGACATATTAAATTTTGTGAATAAAATCCTATTTTTCTCAAAAACTGTACGTGTTACAGGAATTCTGAAGTCAGATTTGAAATCAGCGGGCCAAATTCCATTAGAAATGGAACAAATGATCAAAGTGCGTGAAAAAAGTTTCAATTTTGTCGACTAGTGTTATCGACCACTTTTCTATGCGAAACATGTCTAATAAAAGAAATCCTATCGCGCGTCTCCACCCCATCAGGGAGCAGAAACTTTTAGCCCATTCCACGCAGGGATGAACTGAACGCAACAAATGACACATCAGTAAACCAAAGTATTCACAACATGGTACATTGTAAACACTAAACACCCGCGCATCTAATGTTTTCGGTTTCGCGCGAGACAATTGCGAACGCGAACGATTATGCTGCGATACTCACTCCATACAGTAGCGATGCATATGCATGCACAGCAAGGAACAACACAATACTCTCAAATCATCATGTTACATATTATTTCAGAAAATCTTACATGTGTTTATTCCAGAAGTGTCACAAAAATTCCGCCATGATTTTTCACAAATCATTTCAGAGATTGTTTGAGAAATTCGCTCAGCGATTACTTCAGAATTTCCTCTGGATATTATTTAGAAAATTCTTCAGGCATTCGTTTGGAGAACCTTTTGGAGATTCCTTTAGGATATCTACCAAAAACTTTTTCTGAAATTCATCAGAAGAATCTAAAAAAACTTCTACAGAAATTTGTCCGAGTATTCAGCCAAAAATTCCTTCGAAAACTTTCTTCAGGGACTTGTTTAGAAATTCCTCCCCTATTCTACAAATTCTACAAAGAACTTTTTCAAAGCATCTTGCATTGACTTCTGAAATTCCTCCATTTTTTGATCCAAACAATCATCCATTTTTTATCTGTATTAACGAGATTTTTAGCCCTAGGCTAGTTCATCTCGGGACCCACGCGTTACTTCCCTTCCGAAGGAAGAACTCACATTTTGCGAGTTTGTCGGGAGTGGAATTCGATCCCAGGTCCTCGGCGTGTTAGTCAAGTGTTCTAAACATCACACAAGGTGCGCTCCACACAACAATCATCCATGAATTCGGGCAGAAATTCCTCCAGGTATTCTTTCAAAAATTCGTTCAGAGTTTCCTTCGAAAATTTCTTTAGACATTTATGCAGAAATTTCTCCAGAGATTCCTTTAATTAAACTTTTAGCGATGCATTCAGAAACTATTCCAGAGATTTTCAGAAAATGTTTCAAAAGTTCCTTCAAATATTTGTACTAAGGATACTTTAGAAAATCTTCCATAGATTTTACCAGAAATTCCCACAACAACTTTAAATGGCTCCAGGAATCCCACCATTAAGAGATTTCTCCAGAAGTTTCACAACCAGTTGTGTATGAGTTTTTGTAGAAATTCCGCCAGGGACTTCTTGGAAAATCCTTCAGAGATTTACACTATTTTTTAAGGGCTTTTCTAGATTTTTTTTTTTTTTTTTGAAAAATCCCTCGAAAATTTTTTTAATCATTCTCTCAAACGATCTTCAAAGAATTGGTTCCAAAACATTCTCAGGGGTTTGCTTTGAGAACCCAACTAACAATTGGTCGGCGTTCAGTCAGAGTGGACCACGCGATTTTTTGGGCAGGTGAGCTTTTCAATGTTATTTTGATGCAGATGCTTCATTTCATAAAAGAGTAATACAGGTCGAACTCGATTATCCGGAGTATTGATTTTTATTTCACTCCGGATAATCGAATTCTCCGGATAATCGAATCACGAAAAAAAAATTAAATCGGAATTTAAAAATGTATAAAAACGGATTTTTTTTCCTATGCTATGTGTATGAAGCAGTGGCGTAGCCTGAAATTTGAATTAGGAAACGTCCATAAATTACGTAATGAAAAAAAATCCCTTCTCCCATAGTCAAACTTTTCGTATAAGACTTCTGAAGTTTTTGTATTGGTCACCTATGTTGAGTTCTCCCTCTCCCCTCAAAACGTAACGTAATTTATGGAATATTGTATACAGTGGGCCCCTGATAGTATTTTGGGCGGACAAAATCGACACAGCTTTTTTTGTGAATTTTGAGCTAAATAAAAAGGTTCTGATTCTATAAAACAAACAAAATATACAGTTGATGGTGAAGGGGAAGGAGTGTGGTTTATGTGAATTTGTGTCAGTGTGTATGGACGAAAAAAATGTAATGAATGAGGCAGTAGTAAAAACAATGTACTTTTGCTGTTTCTACTTTTTGTTGGCTATGTTGGCAAGATATCTCTTCTACAACACAGCCTTCTCTTTTCAGTTTTGCGTCCCGAAAAACAGACAGTAGATAAGTGAAGTGTAACGGGTCTATGCTGCATGAACTATAAAATTAAGCAACGAATAAAAATAACCATTACAAATAACATTTCTCATTTCTGATCAACAAGTTTGGCTCTTACTACCCGAGTAGGATCCGTTTCCGTTTCCTTTCCGCATTATTTTGAAAAGACACTATGACTACACCGTCTTCAACCAGAGGTTGCACAGACTGAACGTATTCTAATCCAGAAACAGCCTCTGTGCTGTGTCTATAATACACACGTGGTACTGGGAGTGGTAGAGGGATCCTTGTAGAAATCTCTAAAAGAATTCCTAGATTTGCCCCTGGAGAAATTATTGAAAAAACCCCTAGAAGAGTCACTGAAAGAGTTTTGAAAAAGGTTCCTGAATTACTACAGAAATCACTGTAATTCATAAAAGATTTCTTTAAAAAAATCTTGAGAAATCCCTAGAGAAATCAATGGTAAATATCCTGAAGGACTATATGTAGGAGTTCCTGCAGAACTCCTTAAAAATATAGTGAAGAATGCCTAGAAGAATTTCTGAAGAAATCCAAGAGTTTCTGCAGAAATGTAAGGAAAAGAAATTCACGGAAGAATCCTTGGAGAAATACCAGCAGTAGCTCTGGGACTTCCTCTCTAAAGGACTTCTGGTGGAATATCAATAGAAAATTCTGGAGGAAACTTAGAAATCCATGGTGAAATCTTAATTAATGTAAAATTCCACGATAAATCCTAGGAGGAATCCATAGAGATTCTTCGGAGGAAAAATCCGTGAATGAATCCGAGTAGAAATGCTAGCGGGGATTTTCGGCTTCCAGTCTCTATGTGATCATAAACGGATATCCGATTACATAGAGACTGGAAGCAGAAAATCCCCGCTAGCATAATACCAATCACAGTCGATCCCCTTATACCAGTAGAAATTCCTGATGCAATCCCAACAAGAATTTCTGGAGCATTTTTTGTTAAAACTCCTCGGGAAAAATCTGAAGAAGAAATTTCTGAAGATATCCCAGGAGAACTGAAGGAGTCTCAGACGAAATTCTAGGAGAAATACCCAGCAATATCAAGAGGAATTCATCGGTTCTGGTTCATTTGGCCGAACGCCATGGAGCCGAAAGTGTCGATTGGCCGAAAAATTAATGATGAACTTAAGTGGCCATGCCAATGTCCGCCGCAGCTTTTTACGCTAGTGTGCCATAAACTGTGAATGACATTTCTTGCCGACACTATAAATCCCATTATGGTTAAATCAAAGTAAGCTTTGTGGAAAATTTTCAATGTTGACAAAGTGGAACGTCAAGAATTTTCACGCCTCCGGAACAAGAGAAGTTAAATTAAATTTTTTATGATTTTCAATTCGTTTTTACATGTTTTACTATTCTAGCTTGATAAAAAAATGCTGACGATAACTAGCAGGAAGGAAATATGGATTCAGCCGTAAGTTTCAAAATGGCTTTACCATAAATATTTATATACAACTAGGAGAGACTACACCGAACTGTATTCGAACGAGTCAACGCCTATGTCGGCCATCCAGTTGAGCCAGGTTTAGGTTTTTTTTTACTTAACAGGACCTAGAAGGACCGAGATCAAGCGAGATTTGACGGGTTGCATGCTTTGCTTTTGCCAGAAATGACTTCACTTATGGTTTCACTTATACTCGCTCTCGGTGTAGCGCGATCAATCGACTTTGTTAAACTCCAGTTGCTCAAAAACATGGCTGATTAATACCAAATAATCCCTCTAATTTACCACTTTGCGTTTTGGAGACATGATACGTATTTTTTTCTGGTTTTGTAGTCAGGCTTGTTCTGCGTGGCGTGTGAGGTGACTTATACAAATGAAACGGGATTGAGCCGACTTTTGTGACCTAATTCGACTCAACGTTTCAGGACTCGACCCATTTTACAGGACTGCGCAGAATTAGCCTGAGTGTATACTTCTCTACCTTTAATCAATCACCAATTGAGTCTGATCAAAGCCCGATTGCAGTTGGAAGTGGAGAGGTAACTATCGCTTGAGAATTGTATATTTTTGTTCTTGTATAAAGTGCGGCACAAAAGGCAACATAAGTTAAATAATCATAAAAAAAAGTGTAAGCCCAGTAATGTACACTGTTCGTTGTGATTGTAATAGTCAGCATCGGCGCTACGCTGAACTTTTGAAAAATCTTATTCCTCAACTCCTTGTAACAAAGCCCTTTTTCAGTTTAGAGGTCCTCGGATGCCTAAAATAGTATAAAAATCAATTTAATGTGGTACGCAAGAGAGATTTAAAAAAAAACGGTGGCCTTCAACAGTGAAAATTTTTGACAGATGACTCAACAAATCTAATACCCTGCCTACTAAGATCAAGCTATAAAAGCTGTCGGCAAGAATTGTCAAAAACGAATCACCCCCCGTTGTTTTATAGCCAGCGTAAAAAGCTGGATAACTCTAAAGAACAGCCATTGACTTAAGGAAGGGAAAATATTGGCAGTTTTAACGCCATCTAATTCCTGAATATCAAAACTATAAAGAATAGCCTATGATTAAAAGTAGGAAATACTTCTGATGATCATGTTGGCAGTTAGAGTGTCAAGAACATCCTCTGAATTATTTTGATCATGATTTGGCCAAATGGCATTCGGCCAAATGGCCGGACACCGAATTCATCAAACTTGGAAGCTTTCGACTACTCGGAGTTTGTACTGGTAATCCATCATTGAACAAAATCTCTGGAGCATTTGCCCTTGAAAATTCTGGAGGATTCCCATCCAACGTAAAGTAATATCCGAAGGAATCCATCCAATGCGTTCTTTGAAAAATGCCTTGATTTGCGTCTGTTTTCAAACTATGCCGTATATCATTCATTGCATCAAATTTTTCATTTATTTTTCGCTGAAACAAAATTTAAAATAGTTTGGCCCTTTTTAAATATAACGCGAGATTTATTTGTTACGTAATTTGTATATGATGCCAAAATATATCAACTGCTGTTAAGATTGATTGTGAAATGGTAATGTCTAGTGTAAAACACTTTAGTGTTAAGCATAATCGGCCTAGAAATCGGGGCAGCATAGTAGGGTCTGGTACCATTTGGGCAGGGGGACCTACAGGGGATAGACAAAATGATCGGGACAGGCAAAATTTTCACTTTTCAAAAAATGTTCAATTAGCTGTAACTTTTCGAAAAGTGCATCAAATATTTTCAAATTTTTACTGTAAGTTCCTCAACTAGTTGTGTATCAGTGGACACAATTTGGAAAAGATCGGACAATTCTTCACGAAGTTATAAAGATTCTAAGAAAAAGGTACATTTATCCGATAGCCAACTTTGAGCTGTTATATCTCCGGATTCAATGAACCGAATGAAATGAAATTTTGACCAATTATGACTTACATAATAAGCTTTAAAAAACGTTTGACTCAACTTAAAATTCTTAACACGAAAGAAAATTACAACGGTTAGATTATTTTCCTTATAAAACACCAAATTATCCAAAACTTCAACATCGTTTCAAAATTCAAGATGCAAATTATAGTTCATTTAAATTCCCTCCAAATGACTTATATATAAATGTGTTTTGAAGGAGAGTAACAACATAGCCGTCAATAAATTGAAAAAGTAATGGGATGCATATTAAAAATAGACCAATTTATTGAAAAATCGTGAAAAAAGTAAAATCGCTATAACTTTTTCGCTTGTTAAAAATTTCAAGTTAAGTTAAATGTTTTCCAGAGTTCATTATATAAGTCATAAATGGTCAAAATTTCATTGCAATCGGTTCATTGAATCCGGAGATATAACAGCTCAAAGTTGGCTATCGGATAATTTTATCTTTTTCAAAAATCTTTATAATTTCGTGAAAAATTGTCCGATCTTTTCCAAACTTTGTCCACTGATATACAACTAGTTGAAGAACTTACAGTAAAAATTTGAGAATATTTGATGCATTTTTCGAAAAGTTACAGCTAGTTGAACATTTTTTGGAAAGTGAAAATTTTGCCTGTCCCGATCATTTTGTCTATCCCCTGTATTTTGAGCACTTGCTGCTATAACTCAGTTAATTTTGAACCGATTGACTTCATTTTTGGAACACGATCAGGTACGTACAGTATCGAATTATGTTCAAAAATTGAAGTCAATCGGTTTAAAATTAACTGAGTTATAGCAGTAAGTGCCCAAAATAGGTCCCCCTGCCATAGTTCCGGACCCTATTATAATACAAATACTAAATAATTTCAAATTTATGCATTACAATATAAAAATAAACCTCTATAAAAATTCTCCGGATAATCGAGTCTAAAATTCCGGATAATCGAACCCCGGATAATCGAGTCTCCGGATAATCGAGTCTTCGGATAATCGAGTCCGACCTGTACCTACTTTTTTAAAAATAATCCGCTTGATTTGATATCCTATGCCTTTGCAGGGCATTTTGTCAAAATCATTAAAAAACAGATGGTCTAGTCTGACTTAACGCCGACCAATTGCAAGTCACAAACAAGCAAGCTTGCTGAATTGTTACTCAATAATGGTAATGATAGCTGAACAAAAAATATGCTCTACACGTTACTGTTTAAATGATTTTTCATTTGAAAAAGTAGTCAATGTTCGGCTTTCCGCATCGGTATCAACAATGATAAATTAAAACACTTTTTAAAAGTTTAATAAGAATTTTATTCGACAAGCATTGATTCCTTCACAAAACAGTTCAACAAAACATTGGTCTGCTTCATATTAAGCTGATGTATCAATAAGCATATGTTCCTGCACAAAGTGCTTTTCCCTTCCCGAGTAGGAGAAAATAGCTGAAGAATAACTAAAACTATCTCAGGCATGGAAAACCGAATACCTACAACCTGAATGAGGTATTAAGTAGCCCTGCATAAGAGGTAAAATACCTAAAATAATAACTGGTGTGTATTATGTGCATAACGCGTGAATAATGATATCAGGTATGGCAATACCTAAATAATAATCGGCGATATTTCCATACAAACCCGAGCAGGAGAAAATAGCTGAAGAATACCAAACTCAGGTATGGAAAACCGAATACCTACAACCTGAATGAGGTATTAAGAAGCCCTGCATAAGAGGTCCCAGACAACCAATTTGCACGTATAATGAAGTTTATGTTCATGTTATACGTACTTTTATGCGGTAAAGTTACATCGCATAAGATGCAGTAAAAGTGCCTTATGCGTACAAAAGTGGAGGCGCTATACGTGCATTGACGGGAAAATAATGACGCTATATGACTTGAAGCGATATCTTATGCGATGTACGGTATGCACTATTGCGACGTTATATAGCACCTTATGCGACTTAAAAATATTTGAAATAAAAAAATCTTGTCACCTAAGTATCGAACTAATAACCTTTGGATTATCGAGCCGCACTTAGCACCAAACACTACTTATGAAACACACTGATTAAATGTCATGACATTTTAACTCACCTCAGTGCTTGTTGGAATGCACTTGGTTTCCGTGCGCTGTACGTGTTCGGCAGGCTCTTTGGAAATCAAAATGATGTAGCATGATTTCCCGCACAGTTACCACTACTACTCTCTTGCTAGCACCACTCATTAATTTTAATTATAAGGTCAACAAAACAAAAATGATGATTTTGTAACTTGTTTTGTAACCATAATGATGACTTTTCACTTTCTTTTAGCTTTTTGGCACTCCAACAGCACCTCTTTCATTGTTATCACATATCACATCGCAATATGCCAACGTTAACGATTCTAGCTTATGCGAGTTTGTATGTACATTTGAACGAGTTTATTTTCACTTTTATGCGATTTAGTTTGTACACCAATGCGAGTTAAACATAATTAGAACAGCACCAAAGCACCAAGCGAAGTCGTATAATCATCGTAGTACGCAATTATGCGAATTCAATTCACACTTTGCGAGTTCACTCGCACGCTTTTGCGAATAAGCAAAGTTCGTCGCAACAAAACATCGGAATATCGTCTACTACGATGTAGTCATGCATTATGAAAGTTAGTTTGTACTCTTATATGATTTTACCAGATACATCGCAGTAAGTTCAAAAAATAACATCATATGCGATGAAAATTGTCCCTCAGCCGTACATATATGCGATAGTGACTTAAAATACTACTTTATACGATGTACAGCGTGCATGCTTATGCGATGCCTGGTTGTCTGGGGTAAAATACCTAAAATAATAACTGGTGTATATTCTGTGCATAACACGTGAATAATGGCATCAGGTATGGCAATACTTCAATAATAATCGGCAATTTTTCCATACAAATAGTGATTTTTCCATAACTGAATAATACCTCAAGCAGTCCTCAACACCAAACCAATAACTCGTTGAGGTATTTCATCAATACCTACAAAATACTAAAATAAGTTATTTTCAATAACTCGATAATCAACCAATACCTCGTCTTGGTATGATACCTGACTTTGGTATGCTGCAGTTATGTGTCAGTTATTCGTTCCTGCTCGGGAATAGCGATTTTTCCATAATTCAATAATACCTCAAGCAGTCCTCAACACCAAACCAATAACTAACTCGTTGAGGCATTGTATCAATACCTACAAAATACCAAATTAAGTTATTTTCTATACCTGGACAACTGACCAATACCTTGTCTTGGTATGATACCTGACTTTGGTATGCTCTAGGTATGTGGCAGTTATTCATTCCTGCTCGGGTTGTCGAATAAACGTTTTCAGTCCTTCATACTTCGACTCGCGATTTTGTTCGGATAATGGGATAAACATTGGCTAAAACTGTTTAGATAACCACGTTATCAAAGAACCAACATTTTAAACAAATCACTCAGAAGAAAATACAATAGAATTATGTAGCTCAATATTGAGTGCCAAGAGACATAATGAACGTAATTTTGAGGCATTATTGCTGAACACAAGTTCAGGAGTGATCATGATTGAGTCATGGGAAGTTTATGTTTTGTTTTGGGTGCTTCAACTCACCATCTTTAGGATGGCGCAGATAGGAAGGCATGTGGCTGGCAATCGACAGGTCTGGAGTTCTAGTCTGGATTTAGGTAATTTTGTATGTAATTCTTATTTCATAATAGGTGTTCTTAACATGAGAGCAAATAATTACTCTCGGAGAGTTCAAAATTTTGTATTTTATTTATTTTTAGTCATTTTTGCCCATGCTTGATAGAAGCTTTCTTGTATATTTGTAAGACGCTTCTTACAACAAACTATTAAGTTGTTACAAAACACTACGCTTTATAACTTTTCCAAATTTGTGTGAACAAAACCCGAACATAGGTTATACGTGAAAATAATTTAAATGTTATTCAACATTATGCTGAATTAATTCGTCATAATGATGCCTGTTAAATAAGAGATGATTAGTTGGGAATCGCTCCAGGGATTTTTTTTACATCTGATTTTCTGTCAAAAAATCTTCCTGGGATTTCTTTACAAATTCCTCCAATGACTCTTTTGAAACATATTTGTGAGATCTATTAGGAATTTTCTGCAGGAATTCTGTAGAAACTGCCCTAGGGAATCCTTCACATTTTTTTTGAAGGATTCTTTCAGAAATCTCCCATGGCTTTTATTATAAATTTGACTAATAATTTCTTCAGAAATATCTCCAGATTTTCCTCCAGAAATTTCTTTACAAACTTCTCCAAGGATTATTTTGAAAAAACTTCCACAGATTGCTCGATAATTCTTTCATAGACCCTTGCAGAAATCCATCCTCGGATGCATTTAAAAAATCTTTCACGAGTTCCTGAAAAAAACCTCCCAGGGATTCTTGAAGATTTTTTTTTTCAGAGACTCATCGTAAATTTCTTTCAAAAGTCATCCTGGAAATTCCTTAAGAAATTCAAACAGAATTTTTTTATATAAATAAATAAATAAATAAAAAATATTTCAAGAATTCATTTTAAAAAATCTTCAGATATTTTCCAGAAATTTTTCAAAGCAATTGCTTCAGAAATTCTACAAGAGATTATCAAAGATAATTCGCAAGATTTCTTCACATTCCTTGAGATATTCTTTCAAGACTTTTCTGTTCCAGAAATTGTTACAAGTATTTCGTAAGAAAGTCTAAGAAAATTCTCCAAGGATTCCTTCAGGAATTTTTCTACAGGTTCTTTCATGGATCCTATAATAATTCTTATGGAAAGGCTGAAAAACATTCTTGCAGAGATTCGTGCAGAAATTCACACAGAGATTTGATCAAAAATTCTGCCGGAAATTCATTAAAAAAAATGATAAGGATTTTTATTAGAGGATTTCTCCAGAATTTTCTTTACCTAGGGGTTTCCAGTTTTTTCGTCAGGTATTCCTTCCGGAATATCTTCATAAAATTCATCTATGGACAAAACGGGAAATATTCATTCGGAGTGCACTCGTTTGCGTGGCTTCAGAGTGAATGTGTAGCTCATTAACTGTGGATCCTGTTGCGGAAATGTTGTGGGATATGATTACCTACGGAAGTGCGTTTTGAAAATATGCGGCAAGTGATATTTTGATTGTTTTTTTTTTCTTTGAGGTGCCGGGAATTGACGCGGGTGCCCAAGTAGTTCGAAACCCTAATGATGTTGAGAATAATCAACTATTTCAACACTTGAAAAACACTTAATATCTTTCTTAGTTGAAATTTTCATAGCCGAAGGTATTACAAATAATTTTCGATGTCTTGAAATCGTGCTTGAAATAAGGCAGTGCTGCCATACTTTCATTTTTCCTGCGAGTTTCTTTTGTTCAAGAATTTGTGATGGGATTCTTTCAGAACATTTTTCTGAGATTCCTCAAGTTCTTCCAGGCTTTGCCCCTGGAATTTCTTCTGGTATGTCCCCTGTAGCTGTGGTTCGTCCGGTGATTTTTTCAAGAATTCTTTCTGTGATTCCTTTAGATATCTTTTATTCTGTGAGTCCTCTAAAAGATACTGCAGGGGTCTCTCCTGGATTTTCTTCCAGTATTCCTCCTGGAGTTCCTTCTGTTCTTTTTTTTTTTTTGTCAAAACAGAAAAATTTCTTCTGGAAGTCCTGGCTGAAATTCCTCAAGCAGTTCCATATGAAATTTCTTCTGTTTTTTTTTTCAGAAATTCCTTCCAGGATTTTTCTAGGACCCCTGTAGAAGGTCCCATTCCGAATCATCAAAGTGTTCCTTCTGGGATAGCTCAAGAGTTTCTTCGGGGAGTTTGTTCTACACTGGGAGCGCCATTGGGAATTCATCCAGTAGTTTCCTCCTGATCTTGCTCCTGGATTGTTTCTAAGAAATACTTCTAGGTTTCCAGAGGATATATCTTCTGGGTTTTCTCCAAAAGTTGTCTGCTGATGTTTCCCAGTGAGTTATTTCTGGGATTTTTCATGAAGAAGCTTCTGCAATTCCTTCACATATTTCGTCTAGGAGATATTTTTGAGCTTTCTACTGGGAAACCTCCAGTATATCCTTAATGTGTTCTTCTTGTAGCTTATTCCAGTTCTGTCATGGTAAAGTCAGAGCTGATTACACAAGGTTTATGGCCTAGTAAAGGTTCGGTCCCATTATTGGTATGACTTCAGTATTGCGCATTAAGAACATTATTTGGATGATTTTTGCTAATCTAGATGAAAATTCTTTAGTAAAGAGTAAATAAAAAGGCTAGCTTATTTATTTCAAGTGCATCTTTTTTCTAGAAGTAGCGTGTAAACGATTAGTTATACTTAAAAAAACGATATGTGTGGCTAATCGATATTTTTTGGGTAGTATTTAGAGCGTAAATTAATCTCTCTATGGCACCATTAGTTTGCTTGAAAAAAAAACACAATTTTTGACATTTTTTTGAATCGAGCCCTGCCTGTACACAAGTTCAAACTTCGTCCTTGTAGTTATACTGACAAATAATGTCATGTAGATGAACGTTAGATATTTGAAAGACTTCATCGTTTTCCAGTTATAGCTGGTGTCATTTATTTCACGTTGCCTTACTGCATTCATCCCTTCCTTACCAGAGGATAATCCACCATTCTCAGTACCAGTAATGGCACAGCAGTCAATATCAATTACAATAGAGAGCCCTCGCTTCTTCCCCCATAATGAACGCTGCTGGGGTGATGTTCCGAGTTTCTGGAGACTGCAACCAAGCAAACGACCACCATTGATGACAAAGCTTGTCGTCCATGTCCACTAGTAAACTTGCTGCGATGCAGAAACGTGACCCCGTTGTATCTTGTGAGCATTAATGATCTGCTTGACTCCGTATATCGGTTGTCGGTCGGTCGGTCGGTAAGCCTCGCGCACAACAACCGAACGTAGAACGTATGTTCAAATTATCTCACCCGGGTTGAGAGTTCGGTTCACCCGGTTGGTTACAAAAACATTGCATTATTGTGGAGACGTAGTATGTACAGTCGTGGCCTTATGGGCCAGAAACAAGTACATTGTCCACCTTACGACGACATGCGGAGGCGATGGTCCTCGTCGTCGTCACCGAGTCGAGTGTGTGCACTGCAAAGACAAGAAGTGCTTTCCTTCTGCAGATGGCCGGTTTCGTCCAACCAACGACGCGAGAACAATCTTCGCCGTGGTGGCAGACGGTCGCATCGGTAGTGAAGTACCATCGCAATGGATGGGAGAAGGAGTACATCATAGCGCTCGTGTAATCCTAAGGCGAATGGCTACCGTCTTGTGGTGACGGACGATGGTGGTATGGAGGTGGTAGATGTTGAAGGTGGTCCCCTTAATGGACACGTTGTTGTAAACAATTCAATTACATCTCGCTTCCGTTTTTACCGCCTTTTTGCGTCGTTTATGCTGTGTGCTGCCGATTCTTCCTACGCTTTGTATCATTATCGGAATTTATTGCGAATGAATAAACATTTACAGGGTTGGTCAGGGACTAGAGTACTGCTTTGTGTCGTTTTGCATAAATGCATTGATTGCATTTTTGAAGAATTTCGTATCGTAATCTCCTATTGTGAGATCTACAAAATACTCTTCTGATGTAAGTCATAGGTTATACTCAGGGCCGGATTTAAGGGGGGGCCAGGGGGGCCATGGCCCCGGGCCCCCACATTTTAGGGGCCCCCACAAAATCTAACTTCAAATAGGAACCGAAAAAAAGTAGTGCTGAAAACATCGTGATTTAATTTTTATCACAAGTACTTCTACTCTCAAGATGTGTGTGAATGTGTGTGCTTCAAATTAGAAAGAAGCAGATATCTGCCTTTTTTTATAAAATTTCAAACTTTCTCTGAAAGTTGTTAAGATTTTTATGGTTCGGAATGATTATCTTCACCTGAATTCTGGATGAAATCTTAAACTCCATGAAATAGAGAGTCGAACAGTGTCTGCTGAAAATTCGTGTTTGCTACTCGAAAATTATTGGTATTATTTTTAAACATTTCCTACATAGTTGTTTGAAGATTTGCAAGTGTTTCTATCAGAATAAAAAAAAAAGGTTTAAAAGTTCTAGAGTTTGATTCCGCTTACCAAACTTATGAATTATTCAAATCGAATCCCAAAATTGTTGAAACATTTCTTTAGGCGGATTTCTTTAATTTGTTTTATCTCATGACGAATTTTTCTTCCCTGGCGTGAATGTGTTATTTAAGGCGAACTCTTAACAAATCCATAGGTTCCTTATAAAAATTTCAGTAGATATTGGTGTAGAAATTTTTGAAAGATCCTGAAATATTTGAAGTTTAGCAAACCATTTTTGTTTAAATTGGCAAAAACTCGTCCGCCAAAGATAATTATGAAATTTTACTTATAATTCTATTCAAAATAAAACAGAAATGCCATCAGGAACTCAATACGGACTTCCGATGAAATTTCTTCAGCAGCTTTTAGTTGAATTTCCACTAAAAATACCACTATGGGTTTTTGCCACCAGAAGTTTCAGAAAAAGTTCTGAAGAGTTATTTTGCGCGTTCATAATAAAATCCTCGAAGTCGCGTTAGAAATGATAATGCTTAAGTTCCACAAAAAAGAAACCTTGTAATCGGTTTGCAACTCTATAGATTTCATCAATGATTCCGAAAGAAATTCTGTTCAGAGCTTGCAATAACGGCCCCAAGGAGCGGACCTGGTGTGATGGCTAGAACACTTGACTATCACGCCGAGGACCTGGGATCGAATCCCACTCCCAACAAACTCGCAAAATGTGAGTTCTTCCTTCACGGACAGAAAATTCTTCACATTGAACTAAAAATAGTGATTGTTGATATTACATACACAAATATCTTTGAAATAATGTAATATATTGTTATTTTTACAATTTTCTTCCATTTAAATTTAAATTTATTTATGTTTGTTTTTACAATATAAAGCTTTATGGAAAAAATTGTAGAAACAAAAATATGTTTATTATTGATTATGCAAGAGTCCATTTGAATCTATCTTTAATTCAGCTGCCCTGTCCCTCAGATAAAAAAGTATTGTAAATATTAAAATAATTGACATGAATTCAATAAGATTTATTTTAATTGGTGAGCACACTAACGTCGATTCCCTCGCGAGCTGGATCTTGTTTTCGTTTAGCTGTCAAAGTGTGTTTGTTTCAATTATTAATAAAAGAAACGAAAAAAGTGTTTGAATAAGAAATATTGGACAGGTACGCAACAATTATTATTATTTAATACATTTTTTTGAATAATTTTGTAGACCAACGGAGTAATCGAAAATTAACGACTTTCAGGAGTTCCGGTGATGCAAAAACTGACTCAGAAGGTGGTAAAACATCTTCGACTAATGCAGAACCCAAGTCTATTTGTTTCCTATTGATGAGTATACAAATAATAAACAATCTACTGAATAACTTTAGATCATAATAAAAATCATAATATAAAGATTATTATTAATCTTAGAAATATAATTTGATTTCAGCTCCTGTCTGTACCTATGCAGATTCCACTACGTCGCGTCCACTACTTGGTCCGCTGGATATGTATCCGGACCGATCCGGACAAATAAATAAAAAGGCACATCATGATGCTGATCAAAAATCATTATACTTAGCGACTAACATTGGCTTTTGATAGCAAGAAATGAAAAATAACATGAGAACAAAAATAAGAAATAATCATGTGCAAATAATATTATGCTCTTATTTTCAATAAACGATACGATAGAAAGTAAAATCAATTTATGTTAAAATCAACAATCCTATTTTAATTTGCACCTGTCAAACAACGAAAGTCGATGGTAGAATCTATCATCATTACTTACAGTGTATCAAACAATTGTCCGTACAGCAAATTGTTTGTCAAAATAATTTTTCCATCAAATGTTTATAACTTTTTTATACGTCAATCATAACTGCTGAAATTTTGACCAATCATGAATCATATATTACTCGTCTATTGATAAAATTTTGAGCGAGATCGAATAAGTTTTCTGAAAGTTATAGAACTTTTAGTAAAACTTATAAGATTTTTGAACACATTTTTAAAACATTATATCTCAATATGTAGTCGATCAAACTTTTTCAATATTTTTTGAGTTACAGCTTATACCTAAGGCAGCTTCGTTTGAGGTTTTATATTCACTACAAAAAATATGAAAAAATTACTTATGCAGTTGACGGTATTTAAAAAATCACCATATTTTGAACATTTAATCTGCCAAACGTTTTCTACCAATAAAAGAGCATTAACTGAACGAAAAATACATAGGACCTACTCTTCATATGTTGTTTAGTAGGTCCTGTATAAAAATATTCCATTAAGAGAGTTTAAAAAAGTTGAAAACACTTGGCACTTTTATTGATCTAAATATGATAAATTTCCAAATAATGCTCTGAATATATACAGATTTTTCATATTTTTTGTAGTGAATATAAAACCTCAAACGAAGCTGCATATGAAAGCCTTAGGTATAAGCTGTAACACAAAAAAGATTGTAAAAGTTTCATCGACTACATATTGAGATATAATGTTTTAAAAATGTGTTCAAAAATCCTAAAAGTTTAACTAAAAGTTCAATAACTTTCAGAAAACTTATTCGATCTCGCTCAAAATTATACCAATGGAGCTGCAATATATGGTTTATGATTGGTTCAAATTTCAGCGTTTTTGATTGACGTATAAAAAAGTTATAAACATTTGAATGAAAAATTATTGTGACTAAAAAATTGCTGTACGGACAATTGTTTGATACACTGTACTTTCAACAATGGTCCACTGCACGAATTTATGCTGGCCTGCTTACTCTCACGAGAAATTTGACGTTTGAGCGGTGCCGACACCGCTCAAACGTCAAATTTCGCGTGAGAGTAAGCAGGCCAGAATAAATTCGTGCAGTGGACCATCAATCTTCACTTAAAAACAAACAGACTGGATTGTATAAACAATAATATTTCATTTTTTGGCCAGAACAAAGTGAAATTTTGATTGAGTTTAAGTCAAATATTGTTGTTTTTACCAGATATTTTTCTGCGTGTTCGGAAGGGAAGTAAAGCGTGGGTCCCGAGATGAACTAGCCTAGGGCTAAAATTCTCGTTAATACAGATAAAAAAAAATGAAAAAAACGGCCCCAAAGATAGCGCTATGAATTTTATTTGAAATGTATCAAAAATGTCTCCTTTATAATCTATTTTTAAATTTCTTAAAGGACTTTCTCTTAAATTTTGACTAGATCAATGGAATCTAATACATTGAACACTCTCGGATAAAGCGTTATTTACTTGATAAAATTTCTTTTGCAATCGTCTTCAGATTAGACTTTCATATCTGGATCTCTGTTATGCTTAGATACCCTTATTTCTAGTTACGCTACGCTAATTAAGCTAGATTAATATCTCCAATAACATCCCTAATTTTTGGAAGAATTTTTCATATTTTCTGATTTTTTCTATAATGAAAAAAAAATATCCTCTAAAAAGAGGGCCCCTACAACACTGTGGCCCCGGGCCCCCACATTTGTAAATCCGGCCCTGGTTATACTTCATCTCATACCCTCATTTTTATCATATTACGACATGCCTGAATGCTTCTTCGAAGTTGTCTGAAAATATCTTTTAAGTGATGATAAGCCACTAACCTCAAAAAGTTGTTGAATCACTTGCCTGGCAGATGAATGGGAATATCAATAGTACCGAAGTAACACCATATCAAATATATGTATATTAGATATATTAAAACTCATATATCAATCTACGAGTCTATTTATAGTTCAATACTGTATTCACATTAGATGCATTTCAGCTCTGTTTACAGAAACTTGCCAATGTTAACAGCTCTTGACAGGTAACGTTCAAAACAGCATCCAATTTGGTTAACCGAAGTCTGTTGCTGTAGCTACCATCTGTTTGCTATCCACAAAGACAGCCGAATGTCCTAAACGTGTCTTCTTGCCGTCATCCTGTGGATTGTTGCGAACATGTGTGCCTCAGAAGCCATCCCGAACCGCAAGACACACTTTGCGGCGTCTTGTCAAAATGAGTCAACTTGCTCCGGTAGCTCCGGGGACTCGCATTCATCCTTTCCTGACGTCGAATGCCTTTGGAAATTATCTTCACACAGGCCAAAAGCAAATTTGTGCAATATTCAACTCGGGACGGCGCACACATTTATGCGGTGCGGTCCGGGCTTCAGCCCGGACGCATTCTCTCTAATGAGTTGATATTAAATTCTTTCGGTGTGCCGGAATATGTGACCCCTCAACCACCGATTCTCCACCCGCCAGGTCACTTGCTGTGCGTACCGTCGTTGTTTTCATTGCACTCGGTGGTAAATTTCACATAATGAAAACGCTCGCTTTCCGCTAACTGTGCGAAACCAATTCAGGAGGATGCTCAGCAAACTGACCGCGGCACAAAATCTCACTTCAGCCTGCCACTGACTGCGATGAAAAGTGGTACCCGGAATCTATTACCTAGTACAATCCCTAAGGGTCACGTTGGTTGCTGATGAAGCTGATTCACGACACGGGAGGCTGAGAGAAAACCGCTAAGCTAGAAAACGTTCTAATCTGACAATGCTGGTCGGCCGCTCGACCGTAGACGGTTGAAGTGAACATCTACCGGCTCGAGTAGGTACCTACCTAATTGTTAGAAGTTTCATGGGTAAGGAGATGAGGAAAATGGACGATGTACGCACACTGCCACCGCCCATATGAGTTCGTTTAATCTGGAATCTGGAGGATATCATTCGACAATTCGACATGTTACAGGTCGGACTCGATTATCCGGAGCCGAGTTCTGAAGCTTCCCAACTATTTATCCATTTGCGTAGGATTTTTTTCTGATAGTGGTAAAGGGGGGGGGGGGGGGTTGGTTGACGTGAGATGGATTTTAAGCGGCATGGGCGCCCGATATGTGAATTTGTAAATCGGCATTGCAGTTTTGAATCAAAATGACTGCTTTAGATTTTTAGTTCCTAGTTTCGTAAACTGTAAGAGTATGAACAATTTCTCCAGGAATTTCGCCATAGCTTGCTGCAGGGATTCCATCTTGTATTCCACCAGACGTTCGTTCAAGAAATATCTTTAGATGTTCCTCCAGTGATTGCTCCATTGTGTTTTTTTAGGTTTCCTTCAGAAATTTATCCTGAGATTCTTTAATGTATTTATGCAGAGATTTCTTCAGGGATTTCTCCATATATTTCTTCCAGAATTCCGCTAGAGATTACTCCAATAATTCCATTTGGAATTTTCTAGAAATATTTCTGCAGGAATGTCTTCCAGAGAAATTCTTTTAGAAAATTATACTTAAGATTATTCAAAAATTAATCCAGGAATGGCTTAAAAGATTTGAACGAAAAATCGTTTAGGAGCCCTTCCAATACAGAATTCTTCCAGGATTCGCTAAGAAAGCTCTTCTGAGATTCCCTGAGGAATTCCTCATAAGGTCTCTTCAGAAATTCGACCAACAATTTCTCCAGGGATTCACCCTGGAATTCCTTCAGGAACAGCTTTAAGGATTATTTTAAAAATAATTCCAAGAACCCTACTTAGGATGCCTTCAGGAATTTCTTCTGGAATTCATTTAGAAACTCCCCCAAGAACTAACCCAAGACTTCCTCCAGGAACCGTTTCGAGATTCTCTTAGGAATTACTCTTGGGATTACTTCCGAGATTCCTCTTGAAGTTTCTTCAGGAACTCCTCCAGGTATTCCTTCTGGAACGATGCAGGGTCATTAGGCCGAAGGCCATTAGGCCGAATGGTCATTAGGCCGAATGGTCACTAGGCCGAATTGTCATCAGGATGAATTGCAATTAGCATAGCATAGCATAGCATAGCATAGCCGACCGTACACATCCTGGGGTGGCTGTCGTTAGAGACGTTTAATGCGCCAGAAAAGTTGCCTGGGACTTGACAAACCTTTCATTTAACGAACTCTCGACACCTGGCCAGGTCCTTACGATCAGCGGGGATGGGGAGGAAATGTTGATTAGATATCTACTCAGAATATGTCCAAGAACTTGGCCCACTTCATAGATATCTGGAGTTGGATGTGGATGGGGTTTAATGGGATGCTTTCCTTGGCGAAAAAGCGCATGACATTTTTTTTTTATAAATTTAGTTTACCTCATTTACCTGGTTAACGCTGAAAAAGTAAACATTAGTTTATAGTAGATATGATATTTTAAATAAAGGTAGATTACGGCACGATTGAATAATACTACGGTGGCTCACTTTAGCCGCCCCAAAACAGACCGACCGCGATCGATATGTACACACGCGAAACAGCGACGATTGCCGAAATGCAATCGGGTGGCGTAGGACCAGCCGGATCATCAGCCAAACCACGAAAATTGGCTCACACATTTTCACACGAAAAATTTGCTGTCGAACGCAAAAAACACACGCACTCGCGGTCACTGTCTACTCTACTTCGATCTCATCAAGATTTTTTCTATTTATTGTATAAATATGTATGTTTCGGCTCAGTGCGACGCACAAGCAGAACCGATCCCTCCAGGGTCATCGGAACTTCCCAATAAATGTTTACAACGCGAGGAAAAAAAAAATGGCGACTCGAGAAATAACAAAATAGGTAAAAGAAAAGAAAAATAAATGAACAAAAAATCGCGTTAAACAACAACAAAAAACATCTCAATTTATCGAAAAAAAAATAAAATAAAACAAGATCGCGTAAAACGAGTAAAGAAGTTATAAATCCGAAAAAAAAACAACTCAAACGTCAAATTTCGTGTGAGAGTTAGCAGGCCAGCATAAATTCGTGCAGTGGACCATAATGATGATTTGAATGTTTATATATGAATAGAAAATAATTCAAAAAGAACTAAACCAGAAAGATCTCACCAAATGGCTTTGTAATCCAACGATGTGCTTCAGGATCTCTTGATTGATGGCTTGAAAGCAGATTTGCAATAGGCTTCCTTCCACCTTCACCATCAGCTGGATCAATGCATTTGTTTGGCGATGAGCCACCTCCCTTTCAACGGAACGCCACCGCGGTTCTCAAGATCTTCATCCTGTTCGCAATCAGTCAACGAGATTGGTGGCAATGGAACTCACGTAACACTCGAATGTCACGTAACACCGCATTAGTGCCACAATCAGCACATCCGGATTCACCGGAAAACAGTCGCTAATCAAGCAAACCACAACCACACACTCCATAAAGCCAAAACGCTCGGCCCTATTAAACACTTTTTCACGTATCTGTTACCCGGGTGGCGTAGGGCCAGCCAGATCATCAGCCGAATCAAGAAAATCGAACTCGGAAAAAAAATGCTGTCATAAACAAAAAATACTTCCACTCGCGGTCACTGCCTACTTCGATCTCCTTGTCATCAGGATGAATTGCAATTCAGCAGGAAACTGGAAACGGATCTGTGGTTTTTATCTTTTTTAACAGTTATTGCCAAAAACTATTTTAACAACAAAACTAGAAAGAATAGCCTATGTATAAAAGAAGGAAAAATTTGTGATTTAAATATCAGCAGTTTCAGTCCCAAAAACTATTTTTGCAATTAGACTAGAAAGAACGATATATATTTGGAAGAAGGAAAAAATCATGCTGAGGGTGGGCACTACTGGGTTCAATTTTCCGGTCCAGTAAGTTTCCGTAAAGGGAATTCCCTTGATTTTTTTTGGTTATAGTTTATCTTCGTGCCTGCCGTACGATATACACATACAACATGGTCATTGGCAGCGGAAGCTCTCAGCTAATAACTGTGGACGTACTCATAGAACATAGAAGTTGAGAAGCAGGTATTGTCCCAGTAGGGACATAACGACAAAAAATAAGACCCAATGACCATTCGGCCTAATAACCTTCGGTCGAATGGCCTTCGGCCTAATGACCTTCGGCCGAATGGCTTGACACCTTCTGGAACTGCTACAAGGATTCCTGCAAGAGTTCCTCTACGTACTCTTTTAAGGAATTCCTTCGGAGTATCAGATTTGAGATTTCCTCAGGAATTTCAGTGATTTCTTTGGCACTTCCTCCTGGGATTTCTTCAGAATCTCGCCCAGAGATTCCTTCAGGATTTCTTCAGGTATTCTTCCTGGGTGCTCTAGGAATTCCTCCTGGATTTTTTCCAGGATTTTCCTTGGAATTCCTGCAGGGATTTCTCTAAAAGTTCCTACAGGGATTTGTCCAGGAATTCCTCTAGAGATTCCTCTAAGGGTTCCCCCTGAAAGTGCTCCAGTTATTCTTCAAAGAAATCCTCCATGAATTCTTCCAGGGGTTTTCTCTAGGGATTTCTCATGGAATTCATGTAGAGATTTCTCCAGGAATTCTTCTAGAGATTCCTCCAGGAATTCCTACAGGCATTCTTTCAGGAATTGCTCTAGGGAATCCTCTAGGGATTTCTCTAGGAATTCCTTCAGGAATTCCTTTAGGAATACCTCACCGCATTCCTCCAAGAGTTCCTCAAGGGATTTCTATAGGAATTCCCCAAGGAATTCCTCCAAGCATTCCTCCAGGATTTCATTCAAGGACTCCTCCAGGAATGCTTTCAAGAATTTCATAAGGAATTACCTCCGGATTTCCTTCAGAAATTACTCCGAATTTGAGCCACGGATACCTCCAGGAATTTCTTCAAAAATTACTACGGCAATTTCTTCAGGAATTTCTTCGGGAAATCCTCCCCGAATGTATCCAGGTATTCCTCTAGGCATTTCTTCAGGACTTTCTTCAGGAGTTCTTCCCAAAGTTCCACCAGGAGTTTCTCCTGGCATTCGTCCTGGATTTCATCCAGGTAAAGGGTGATACGGTCAAAATTTGGTCACACAATTTGTTTCATAACTTGAGACTGCGTACACCAAAACAGCTGATTTTTGGACCAGTAATGGTACATTATATGTAGCTTATACCATAAAATGTTCATCAAAATCGGTTTAGTATGTGCGGAGATATTGTGAATCCTGAAAACTGCAATTTTAAAATGTTGTACAAAGAGGATTGAAAAATAAGAACACATTTTTACTCTTTTATTTATAGAGCCAGAAATACTGAACCAATTTCAATGAAAATTTTTTTGTATGTAAAGTATACATATCAAAATGTTGAAATTTCATTCAATTTGATCCAGCCGTTACAAAGTTATATTTGTTTAGGTGGTCAAATTTTGTCAATTTATGTCAAATTTTGGTCACACAATTGTTTTCATAACTTTAGATTGCGTACACCAAAACAGCTGATTTTTGGATCAGTAACGGTACATTATATGTAGCTTGTACCATAAAATTTTCATCAAAATCGGTCTAGTATTTGCGGAGATATTGTTGAACCCTGAGATCTGCAATTTTAAAATTTTGTGCAAAGAGGATTCATACATTTTTACTGTTTTATTTATAGAGCCAGAGATACTTAACCGATTTCAATGAAAATTTTTCTGTATGTGAAGTATGCATATCAAAATGTTGTGTAAAAATTTCATTCAATTTGATCCAGCCGTTACAAAGTTATATTTGCTTAAGTGGCACCCGGTCAGTTTTTTTCATATTCAAACTGCTAAAACTTTGAAAGTATTCATACAAAATGGCTCAAAATTTTACTAAGAACATATTTTCATAATAGTACTATACTGTAAAATTTTGATAAAAATCGGAGCAGTATTGGTAGTTCTATAATCAAAATTGTGCTTTACTGACCTTAAATTTCCGAAAATTTACTATGGAGCGCCTTTGTACAAAATTTTAAAAAGGTAGGTCGATGGTTTTATCTATATATCAACCAATACTCAATCGATTTTGATGAAAATTTTATGGTATATGCTACATATAATGTAGCATTACTGGTCCAAAAGTCAGCTGTTTTGGTGTACGCAGTCTAAAGTTATGAAAAAAATTGGGTGACCAAATTTTGACCGTATCACCCTTTATTTCTAATAGAACTCATTCAGTAATTCCATCAAGAATTCCTCTAGGAATTACCCCTGGTATTGCTTCAGGAATTTCTGCAGGAGTTTCTTCAGGAATTGTTTCAGGAATTCCATCGAAATGTTCTACAGTAATTCCTCCAGGAATTTCTCTAGGAAATCACCCAGAGATTCCTTCAGAAATAATTTCAGGAATTTCTTCAGGAATTCCTCCAAAAGTTTTCCAGGGATTCCTCCAGAAATTCTTTCAGGGCTTCCTCCTGGAATTTCTTCTCCAGGGATTCCTCCAGAAATTCCACCAGGAATTCCTTCAGATATTTACCAGGAATTCCTTCAGGGATTCCTCCAGGAATTCCTCCAGAAATTCCTCTGAGAATTCCTCTAGAAAACCCTCTGGGTATTCCTCGAAGAATTTCTCTAGGAATTTGTTCAGAAATTTCTTCAGGGCTTCCCAGAATTCCTCTAGAGGTTCCTCCAGGGATTCATTCAGGGATTCCTCCAGGAATTCTTTCAGGAATAGTTTCACGAAATTTTACTAAGAATTCCTCTATGGATTTCTCCAGAAGTTCCTCCAGGCATTTCTCCTGAGGTTCCTCCAGGAACTACGTCAGGGAATTATCCTGGAGTACCAGAATTTTCTCCAAGGATTCCTCCAGGAACTCCTCGAAAGTTTTTCTTCAGAAATTTCTCCAGGGATCTCTCCCAGAATTGCTCTAGGAAATCCTCCAAGAATTTATCTAGGGATTTCTTCAGGATTTCTTCCAGGGAGGCCTCGACTGATTTCTCCAGGTATTCATCCAGAGATTTCTCTAGGAATATATCTAAGGATTGCTCCGGAAATTCTTTCAGAGGTCCCTCCCAGAATTCCTCTAGAGATTCCACCAGGAATTTATCTATGATTTCATCCAGGGATTGCTCCAGGCATTCGTCCCTGAATTTATCCAGGGGTGCCTCAAGGAAATCATCTAGTTATTTTTTCAAAAATTCATCCAGGGATAGTTCCAAAAATTCCTCAATCGATTTCTCCAGGAATTCCTCCAGGTATAATTTCGGAAATTTCTCCAACAACTTCTCCAGGGATTCAGCCAGGAATTTGTCCAGAAATTCCTCCAGGATTTACTCCAGAGATTGGCTTCAGGGATTTCTCCAGGGATTCCTCTAGGGTTTCCTCCAGGAACTCATCCAGAAATTCCGCCTAGGATTCCTCCAGAAATTTGTCTACGAATTCCTGCAGGAATTCTTCAAAAGATTTCTTTAGAAATTTTTCCAGGGATTCCTCCCATTATTGCTCTGGGGATTCCTTCAGGGTTTACTCCAGGCATACCTACAGGAATTCCTCTTCTAGAGATTTCTCCAGGAATTCCACCAGGAATTGCTCCGGGAGTTCTTTCAGAGATTGCCCAGTAATTCCTGTAGTTATTTCTTTACAAATTTTTCTCGGGATCTTTTAAAAAATTCATTCAGGGTCGGAAATTTCAGAATTCCGTCCATAAATTCTATTTCAGGGATTCAATATTTTTTTTAACCTGAAGATATTTTGAATTACTCGAAGGATTCCTATAGGAATTCTTCCTGGGATTTGTTTTGGAGTTCTTTAAGGTAATTTTAGACACAGAAGCCAGGAAAATCTCCAAGAAGTCATCTAGGAATTCTTGCATAATAATCTCCGAGGAATCTTTAAGGAGTTGATCCACAGATTTATTCAGGAATCTCTCCATTAATTCTTTCAAGTATACCTGCAGCTCCTGCAAAGGAGTTTCTTAAGAAATTTGTCCTGCGATTCTTTCAAGAATATATCCTGTGATTTTTTCTCAGTCACTGTAACTTTCATTAAACATATAAGCACCTATATGCTAGAAGCGTTTTCAGACATTTCTCCACGAAACCATACAGGAATACACCCAGGGTTTTCTTCCAGAATTTCTCTAGAAAATGCATCACTAATTCCTTCTTGAATTCATTCAGACATTCATTTTGCATACAATCCAGCTATTCGTGCAGGAATTCCTTCAGGTGAATTCCAGGATTTTTTCAAGAAGTCCATCATTTGACAATTCTTCCGATATAACTTCAAAAAATTCTTCAAGAATTTCTCCAGGGATTCCCTTCCTGGGTTTCCCTCGAGGGTTTCCTCCAGTGATGGTTTCAAGGCTTTTACGCGAATACCTTCAACAATTCTTACAATGACTTTCCAGGGATACGTCAATTGGCATTTCTATAAGATAATGGTGTGAGGTGAGTATATGCAGTATACGAGTATGTAAAACTGTCTTTTGAGAAACTTCGGCAAGGATGTAGTCGAAACGATATAACTGATGGTTTATTCTTAAAAGGAATAGAGGCTATTTCAAGATTGGTGTTAAGCTTAGACAAATTGTATGATTTATTACTGAAAAAACTACAGTTAGTCATTTAAAGACATCATGTAGACATTCTCAAAAAAAATCTTCGGACGAGTTTCCATTGTGCTCTGCTGAAAAAAATTTGGAAGGAAATCATTAAGAAAGTTCTCGATTAGTCCTAAAAAGAGTTCGTAATTTCCAGAAGAGTTCAGCTATGATTTGTTACGATGGTTTTGTAGATATTAACTAAAAAATATTCTGAGCTCCAGAAGAAGCTATGCACCTGAAAAGAAAACCCTTACTCTTCCAGAAATTGACAACCGCTACCAGCACCACGCTGATTCGTGTAGAGTATCTGTAGAAAAGGCGAGGTTTTTTCAACGTTGTGTTCAAAATACAACAGCATGACTGCTGTAAAGTAAAGTAATACTTTTAGAACATTGTTAGTGCTGCTTGCTCAGCCTCCCCCTCTCCACTAACCGAAAATGTGGCTTCTTCCTTGTCCTCTTTATCTTTTGGCGTAACGTCGAAACTAGAATAACGCCTGAATCTCAGCTTACAGTCTAATGAGAACTTTTAAACATATTATAACTTCCTGAATGACCAATGACCATTAGAATTTGAGCATTGTTTGATAGACGTGCAAATACTCGACGCCCAAGAAAGTCAAGGAAATGGATTTAGCATTGGTTTTAATGAATTCACTCTCATTTACGCTTCAGCTATAGGGCCCTTTCTTATTATGTGACATATATTTTCTCTAGGGGTTCAAAAACTTGTGCTTCCATTCCGAATTCTGTCAGATTTTTTTTCTCTACATGATAATTGAATTTCACAAACAAGCACTTAACAATATATTGCAGTAATGCTGCTAGAAAATTCAGACGTTCTTTGGGATACTCATCATACATTTCTTTGAAAACTATCATAAGGATTTCATTTCTCGGCGATTTAAAAAAGATGCCAATGTATATACAGTATCGGACAATAAAAATGCACCAAAGCCGTTTTCCCATACAAAATAGTCAATTTTAGATTGCCAAATCTCAGTTATCTCTAAACCGATTGTTTTCATTTTTCTGAGACGAACTACAAAACATTTATATTCTCAAAGTTTTGTAGTTCGTCACAGAGAATTGAAAACAATCGGTTGAGAGATAACTGAGATATGGCAATCAAAAATTGACTATTTTGTATGGGAAAACGGCTTTGGTGCATTTTCATTGTCCGATACTGTATCTGAGGAACGGAATGCTGTATGAAGCTGAAACTTGGACATTTTGCAAGGAAAAGATGACCGACTCTAATTGTTCCATACATTCCCCCGGCGACATATTGTGCATATTCTTTTTAGCCAGATTCAAGCTAGCGTGTATCATTTTGACGCCAAAACAGGGAAACACGAAATTGCGTCAAGTAAATCTGATTCAACTTAAATATTATTTAAATGTATCGAAATTGTTTGGCACGATTAAGTAGAATGAATAATGAGTAATCTTCCATGATTTTCGAATACACATTGGAATCATCACATGTATGATTCCATCTAAAATTCCTTCCAAGACACTTTGAAAGGGATCCACCCACAAAGATAAACTTCAGTTCCTGGCATCATTGATTTACACACAAAATAATCACATTACACATGAATTGAAGTGTAACTATTTGTGCAAACCTCTTCGTGTTGTCGAACAATCTTCTTCTTCTTCATTTTTATGACTCGACGTCCGCATTGGAACTTGGCCTGCCTCTCTTCAACTTAGGGTTCTTAGAGCTCTTCCACTGTTATTAAAGCCCTTCATTCTTTGCCTGCCATTGCATGAGTTTGTACATTGTATGGCAAGTACAATGATACACTATGCCCAGGGAATCGAGAAAATTTTCCCGACCGGAACGGGAATCGAACCCGCCGTCTCCGGATTGGCGATCCATAGCCTTAACCACTAGACTAACTGGAGACCCAATGGAACAATGGAAGATTCAAATTAAGCTAGAAATAGGTTTTCCCATTACTGAGTCGATCGATTAAATTAAAAATGTATTGGCGATTTGCTATGATTAAAAGAAAGATATATTTCTGATGATCATATTGAAAGCTTACTTACCTTACCGATCAGGCTAAGGCCGGGGTGGCCTCTGCTGTACATAGTAGCCGTCTCCATTCCACTCGGTCCATGGCTGTTTGTCTCCAGTTCCGCACTCTGCGTAGGGTCCGCAGATCGTCTTCCACTCGGTCGACCCACCTAGCTCGCTGCGCACCACGTCTTCTTGTACCGGTCGGATGACTCTCGAGAACCATTTTAGTCGGGTTACTATCCGACATCTTGACGACGTGACCTGTCCACCGTAACCTCTCGATTTTCGCAGCAGCAGCTGATGCAGCTCGTGGTTCATTCGCCTTCTCCAAGTCCCGTCTTCCATCTGCACTCCGCCGTAGATGGTACGCTACACCTTCCGTTCGAAAACTCCAAGGGCCCGTTGGTCCTCTGCACGTAGGGTCCATGTTTCGTGCCCATAGAGGACGACCGGTCTAATCAGCGTTTTGTAGATGGTTAACTTCGTGTTACGGCGAACTTTCTTCGATCGTAGAGTTCTGCGGAGTCCAAAGTAAGCACGATTTCCTGCCACAATGCGCCTCTGAATTTCTCTGCTGGTGTCGTTGTCGGCGGTCACCAGTGAGCCCAAGTACACGAATTCTTCACCGTTTCATCACCGTCGATATAAATTCGGGGTGGCGGGCGCGGTGATTCCTCCCTGGAGCCCTTTGCCATCATGTACTTTGTCTTCGGCACATTAATGACTAATCCGATTCGTCTGGCTTCACTCTTTAGTCGGATGTACGTTTCCGCCATCGTCTCAAATTTACGAGCAATAATATCAATATCATCGGCGAAACCAAGCAGCTGAACGGACTTCGTGAAAATCGTCCCACTCGTGTTTATCCCCGCTCTCCTAATTACACCCTCTAAAGCAATGTTGAACAGCAAGCGCGGAAGACCATCACCTTGCCGTAACCCTCTGCGAGATTCGAAGGGACTCGAGAGTGTCTCTGATACTCGAACTACGCACATCCTTCGATCCATCGTCGCCTTTATCAATCGTATCAGTTTATCCGGGAATCCGTATTCGTGCATAATCTGCCATAGCTGTTCTCGATCGATTGTATCATACGCCGATTTGAAATCGATGAACAAGTGATGTGTGGGCACGTTGTGTTCGCGGCATTTCTGCAACACCTGGTGGATGGCGAACATCTGGTTCGTTGTAGCGCGTTCACCCATAAATCCAGCCTGATATTGCCCCACGAACTCTCTTGCAATCGGTGATAGACGGCGGCATAAAATTTGAGAGAGTATCTTGTAGGCAGCGCTCAGTAATGTGATCGCGCGATAGTTCCCGCAATCCAACTTGTCGCCCTTTTTGTAGATGGGGCACACGATACCATCCATCCATTCCTCCGGTAATACTTCCGCCTCCCAAATCTTGGTAATGACCCAGTGTAGTGCTCTCACCAGTGCTTCTCCACCGTATTTTAGAAGCTCGCTTGGTAGTTGATCTGCTCCAGCGGCTTTATTGTTTTTCAACCGGCCAACCTCCTCTTCAATCTCTTGGAGGTCAAGGGCCGGAAGTCTTTCGTCCTGTGCACATACTCCAAGATCTGTTACCACGCCACCTTCGGTACTTGCAACGTCGCCATTGAGGTGCTCATCGTAATGCTGCCGCCACCTCTCGACCACCTCACGTTCGTTTGTAAGAATATACCCGTGTAATCTCGGCACATGTCGGCTTGTGGCACAAAACCTCTGCGCGAGCGGTTCAGCTTCTCGTAGAACTTTCGTGTGTCCTTAGCGCGGTACAGCTCTTCCATCGCTTCGCGATCTCGTTCTTCCTGCTGACGCTTCTTCATCCGGAAGACTGAGTTCTGCCTGTTCCGCGCCTGTTTGTAACGTGCCTCATTCGCTCTCGTACGGTGTTGCAGCATTCTCGCCCATGTTGCATTCCTCTCGTTTTTCAACGGTTCACATTCGCCGTTGTACCAGTCGTTTCTTTGATTCGGAGTCGCGAAGCCTAGTGCTGTAGCCGAGGTACCACCTATGGCGGATCGGATGTCCCTCCAGCCCTCTTCAAGTGTAGCTGCGTATCCGAGAAGAATTTACCGTCGATTAGAACGTGGTCGATTTGGTTTTCTGTTTGATGGTCGGGTGATCTCCAGGTGGCTTTGTGGATATCTTTGCGGGGGAAGAAGGTGCATCGGACTACCATACCACGGGAGGCTGCAAAGTTTACGCATCGCTGGCCGTTATCATTCGATACGACGTGCAGGCTGTTTCGCCCGATTACCGGTCTGTACGTTTCCTCCCTTCCTACCTGCGCGTTCATGCCGCCGACAACGATTTTCACATCACGCGGCGAGCAATCATCGTAAGTTTGCTCTAACTGCGCGTAGAAATCTTCTTTCTCGTCATCAGGTCTCCCTTCATGTGGGCAGTAGACGTTGATGATGCTGTAGTTGAAGAAACGGCCCTTAACTTTTACCATGCACATCCTTGCGTTGATCGGCTGCCACCCGATCACACGTTGTCGCATCTTGCCCAACACTATAAATCCTGTTCCCAGTTCATTGGTGGTGTCACAGCTTTGGTAGAAGGTAGCCGCTCGATGCCCGCTTTTTCACACTTTCTGTCCAGTCCAACAAAGTTCCTGCAACGCCACGATGTCGAAGTTGCGGGGATGTAGTTCGTCGTAAATTATCCTGTCACCTGGTCGCAGATTATCCTGCGAAACCTAGTGACTTGCAATTCCATGTTCCAAGCTTCCAATCGTAGTCCTTATTTCGTCGCTAAGCACACAACTCTTAGCTGGCGGTCTTTGTCATCGCTTGACCGGTGGAAGCATGAAGTAGGAACTTGTGAGGACCAGAGCTATGTTGGACGCTCTCCTTATCGACTCACCGTTTTGCAGCCCATATTGAAAGCTATAGATTGTTAAAAAGAGCATCTGAATTCATTTGATCTCAATTAGTCCAAACGGCGTTCGGTCAAATGGCCGAACCCCAACGAAATAAACGAAATAAACATTCACCATATATTAAAATTCAAGACCAAACATAAGAAAATTTCATAATGTTACTGAGGGTGATAAAATCTGGACATCACTCTTTTTATGTTATATCAGTTTTGAATTGATTGTGTCATGCTTTTACTGGCGTCTGGTGGAATGTTTTGATGATGGCTATGGTCAGGGTGGTAAGGACTGTTCATTTTATAAAGAGGACAACTTTGCAAGGCTATAAAAAGAAAACGCGTAGTTCAAATTTGAGCAGCCTTGGTTAGTTGTTCAGTACATTATATTAGCAGATAATAACCATAAATAATTTGGTTTAAAATTATTGAACTTCATAGAAATGTGGCAAAGTGTTTCGAGAGATCAATTTTTCAATACCCAAAAACTAAAGATAAACACAAAATGTCTGTAAAACATCGGTTTATCGTTTTTAATTGCAAAAAAGTGTTTGCCATGCTGCAGCAGTTTGAGTGATACATATTCTGGCAAAATATAAACCTAATCGGAATAATGGTTGTTGAGATATTAAAGTTACAAATTGGACTCGATTTTCAGAATAAAATTTATTTGTTAAACAAAAATGTATAAAAATAATAAATTTTGAATGTTTTCAATGGATCTAGTCGAAAGTACTAATAATGCAATTTCAAATGCAGAAAACCGCTTCTTGATAGCATTGTTGGCTTGGTTACTGTGCTTCATGGCAGTTACCGGAGATAAAACCGCTTCGTTCTATGAAGGTTCTTCTAAATAACGATGTACTTTATTGCAAATACAACGTAACAATGATGTCGAAAATAAAAATTAACATGTAGTTATTTTCAAATAAGGTATATAATTAGGTCTGACCCTATGCCTTGCTGAAAATAAATAATAATAAGCTTCTCTAGAATCAAAAACTTGCATTTATGGAGCAAAAAGTATGCAATTTTTCATTATGGGCATCATTAAGTATTAAATTTATGATGAAGAATGTACTTTAAAGCATATTTTTCTTCGGTATCATTTAGAATGTGATTCTCTTCTATACTGCACACATTTTGAACTGATTCCGTAGTGTTATTGCATCACTGGACTTTAATAAGTATTTTTTATCAATTTCATTGATAACAAGGCAACTCACTATATCAAGCTGTATAATGCTTGGTGTATTATTACTGACCAACTATTATACTCTACCATTAGAAGAATAGTATTGGATCCCAACACATTGAAAAGTTCATGAAAATTTTAAAGTTATGTATGTGAAAAGTAGTGTGGAATTTTGAGACATGGGGTTTTATTGGGATTTAACGAAAACCGCTTCAGTTCCATAACTAAGGGCAATTTGTATAATGTTATATTTTTCCTACACTGTAGAATAGCTATGGAAATTTATGCAAAAAACCGATAATGATTTTATTGAAAAATAAAAAAGATATCACACAAATAAGGTGTCCTCTTTATAAAATGAACAGTCCTTATCTATAATAATATCTAAATTCAGTTTTGTAGATTATTCGAACTGAATTATTTTGCATGTTTTTTTTCTTAAATGTATTAACCCTCTAATGGATACCTGGGGTCCATTGGACCCCAGAGCCACTTTGAAGTTGTCGCAAAAAAGTTTGGAGTGACATATCGGTTCCATTTTCACAGTACCTTCAAACTACACCGCGATGAGTCATTTGTGTAAAAATAGCAATAGTTTCATGGCGTACTATGGATTATTTTTTATGTCAAAGTTGAACCGGGCGATTTTGGTCCCCTGGGGTCCATTGGACCCCACGACACGAATGATTGTATCTTTTGATCGTTACTTCCTAGAATAATGCTGTCTTCGACAAAATTGTGTAATAGACCAACGGCAATCTTATGACGGACAAATTGAATCGGGATTAGTCCAGTAGATGGCGCTAGTGTGTATTGAAATTATGGATTAAAAGTTATATTTGGCTTGAATATCTCGAGATTCTGAATGTACAGAAAGTTTGTGTCTTCGGCAAAAGTGTTCAATACATCAAGGGCTATTATTTTTCCCCATACAGACCGTGTCCCAGTCTAATGTATATCCAAGCCAAAATTATATAAGCAATGTAAATTGTCTACAAAATCAGTATTTAAAAATATTTTTGTCATGATTTAAAAATCCTAACAACATATGATATGATTGTGTTACAGCATTTTCCGCAACCCAAAAAAACAAAACCAAAATTATATCACATTTTGTTACGTAATAATATATGAAGAGACGAACCAGCCAAGGGCTGAAAGTCTCTCAAATAAAGATAAATCAATCAAATACGTAATAATATTTGTAATAGAATTTGATATAATTATGTTAGAATATTTTTCAACTGTCAGAGACTCATAACTAAATTGTATCATAATCAGCTACAAATATCTCAGTTTGAAACAATTTTGTTTTATTGGCACAGTTGCGGATCAAATAGCTCATTCACTGTAAATTTTGACCTACCGAACAACTATGCCGAAGACATCATCTTTTTAAGTAATCAGGATCCTGAGATATATGAGATATAAAATGTGTTCGCTCACTAGCGCTGCCTAGTGGTGGAATATCTGTAAGTTCATCATATGAAGGTTTTTGACTAACAAAACCACTTCGCCGAAGACCCCAACTCCACAAGTAATCAGGATCTTGCAATATATGGGACGTTAATTTCATCAGTGTTACGTCTTTTGTCTGTGCTGTCTCTTTGGGTTCATTCAAATAATATGTAATGCAAAATTTTACAATTTGAGAACTCCTCTTCACTCCACGCAATAACTTTTGTATGAGAAAATTTGAAATTTTGTATGAAGCGTAAGCGTGTCCGCTTGCTTAGGTACGTTCCATCCTATTTATTAGGGGAATTTTGGAATGCTCTCTGGCGCCGCCTAGTGGAAATTTCCCGAACTAAATTGTTCATCACTAGATAGGCCTTGACTTGCTTAACATCTTTGCTGAAAACATCACACTTTTAAAAAGTAAGGATCACGAGATATGCGAGGATATATGTTGGGGTCCAATGGACCCCAGGGTTCCAAAACGGACCTTCATTTAAGGTATCCCTTTGAGGGTTAATATTTTATATTTCGAGACTTTTTACGCCGCATTTCAAGATTTCGTTCACGCCACATCCTTGTTCTACACAGCAAAAAATTTCTTGTGATATAACATCATTTTCACTGCACATCAGTCGCGTCGTAAAAGTGATGTACAAATTACATCATTTCCACGCAGTAGCCGCAGCTTGAATGTGGTTCTAGCAATCGCTAGAACCGCAACGATAGATGAATCATATAAAAGTAAAATATTGGCATCGATTCGTACATCGATCCGTTGATTGTGAGGCATATCCCTTGCCTCCCGGCTATTCCACCGAATTAGAAGGTTGACGATAAATATGATACTGGTTCTAGGTATCTGCTGGAACGGGTTTGTTGAGACTTCCCGGTGCCAACCAGGGTGTACATGGTGAGTGTGATAATTGTTGAAAAGCGATATAAACGAGTTAAATTACGTTCAAAAATATACATCGCCAGAAACTACGCGCCTGGATATTACAAAATTATTTTCTGTGTAAACTATACCGTGTCTTTAGCATTACCATCCGTAACCGAACCATTTAATCCATCCACAACTAGCCCAGTGGCAATTGTACAGAGCTTCTATATAGTCATACTCTTTCTCCATGGTACTACTCCTGCCTCCAGCAACCGAAGATTTATGACGATGTCAGTTTATGGATTCGTCGTCGTCGTACTGAACGCATGCAAGACAACCGTTCCCATTCTCCATCCGTAGTTGCCAAGATATTCGCACCAGAACGGAACAAACCCAGCCGGAGGAAGTCTACTAAAAATGACGACGACGACTTCTACCAAGCTGTTGACTAGAGCCCTCCGGAGGAGTGAATATATGGGTACACCCCTCATGATGCAGTCTCGCTCGTTTCTTCGGTTGAGAAAACGACTTTTCGAGCTTGTAAGTATGGTTTTCACCACCCGTTTCCTCCGGGGAAGCATGTTGCCACCCTCCAGCACAGAAACCAGGTTGTTACGGTTTATTGTCGCCCAGAAGATAGGTACATGATACAGCTGATGGTGTGTGGGAAACAGATGTTTGAACCCCAGGATTAGATGGACTCCGGTTGCACAAAGTTAATGTCGAGTTCATTGCAAAACGAGGAACAGTAAGTCAATCATTCGGGTCTGGTGCGTAAATATGTCTGGTGGTTAGAAATTTTCCTTTTGGATCATCTGTTTTCTGGGAACTTCTACCCTCTCAAGCCCAACTATTTTGAAGAGAAACGCGATTGAACATAATTTGACTTTCAAGAGTCGGTAAATCAAATTTTAAGCATCGTCGAAAGTTGGCGAAGCAGCAGCAGCCAAGAAGGCAAGAAAGAACTTTCGCAAACAGGGAGTAGCTATTGGTGGAATCTCTTCCTATGGTTTGCGGTAGCAACTTCTACATCACATTTCATGCAGCTGCACATTCAATAAAGTTGCATCCATAGTTGTACCCGGAAGGATAGGTTGGGCACGGAACTATGAAAAATATAATGGGAAAAAATACATGAAAGCATCCTGTTCAGAGTTTTGGTCAACTATTCTAGCGCTGCTAAAAATGTTTGCTAGATATTAGTTTGTTAACATCAATTCATCATAGTTGATGGTTCTAAGTTATATTTTTGTTGTTGCTATACAATGTAATGTAATTCAGTTTGAGAAATGTATAAGGTGTACTTCCATAACTGATGTTGTTCTAAATGCTTTGGAGAAAAAAGCATCGTTGAATCCAGTAAATTTCGAGACCTGCCATCCAGGATGAGTTTATCACACTTCACTGCCTTCGCTCACGAGAGAGAAAAAAACTTTCGCCGCCATCGAAAAGAACACTGATAAGTAGTGCTAGTGATGTTGATCCAATCATGTCCAAAAGCGGAAATCAACAGTTCCGTTCCGGTTCGCTTGAACTCCATTGTGTCCTATAGGAGAGCGTACATCGGTCGAGTCAAGCAAGTCGAGATTTCGCAAAGCAAACAAAACTATTGATCTCCATTGAAGCGGAAATGTGTTCGAGTGGAACAACTTTTGCCGGATAGTTTACCTCCTCCCGCCTTTCTAGAAGATCCAGAAAGAGAACGGAACTACTCACTACTAAAGCTCCTTCGGTGATGGTGTATAAAAGTTGCTCATTTCGTGGTACGAAGTTTGCCATTAGTTGCGATTGGTTACTTCTGCGTTTATATGCACCACAGTGTTTTGCTGAACCAGATTCGAGTTCATTTGCTGTAGCGCGCTTATGGGCACCCTTACAGATTGGCGGTAGCGGCGGTGCTGGTTCCACCTTCGTGCTTTGACACTCGTCGACCCTTCGGTGTGTTCGGCTTCTTTAACCCCAAATGAACAAAGGGGGGGGGGTTGATACCGATCGTATGGTACCTTGGTTGCCTTCCGCCAGACGACGTTTTGAGATTCCGATGTGGAACTCGCCAGATACCGTTCCTTTCGAGGTAACTCGCCAACGTGCGAGGGCGTTCGCAGCGGTCCGGTGGTTCGACGGTCCGCAGGATCACTTCCACGTTTTTGCGACCAACCTCGTCAACAGATATTTTCGAACTCTCTCTTTCAACGTAGCTCCAGCACTGTGAACCCCACTCATACACCTTTGCGTTCTATATTTCCGCTCCATCATCGCAGTATACTTTGCTCACCTCTAGCTATCGCCACCCGCACAACATAGCGTCATTGACAAGTGGTTACCAATTAGGCATATTCAAATTGATCGTTCAAATCTACTGAACAATACATTGCCCTATTTCCATCACCGTAATAAAATCAAGTATTTGTTACCGTTCGGTAACAAAAAGGAACTCAAACTCTTTTTTATATATTTTTATTCTTCAATTACTTAACCTAATTTACAGCTCTTCTACTAGGGCACTGCGTTAGCGATTCCAATTGGCACTTACAATTTGTACAGCGCCTAACGTATTCTATTCTTATTTTATTTTTAATTGTGCGATAATATAGCTGCCTATTTCAACTCCTTACTATTCGCTTCTTACTTTTCACTGCTTCACTCACCTCGTTCTCTAGTTTTTATTTATCATTCCTCATTGCTTGTTTCCTCACTTCTGACTTTTCACTGCTTACTTCTCACTCCGCATTCGTCGTTCTATACTTTTTAATGCTCATTCCTCATTACTCACTCTTCAGTGTTCACTTCTTACTACCTGCTCCTCACTTCTGTCTCTTCATTCCTCACTTCTCACTCTTCTCTGCACACTCGTTAATATTTACTTCTCACTCTTTCACACTCCTTGCAGTTCATTCCTGAATAACACTTATTACTCTCTCTACACTACTTATTTCTCACTCCTCTCTTTTCACTGTTCATTCCTCACTATTTCTCATTCTAGGCTCGTCACTGTTCAATACGCACTGCTCTTCACTTCTAAAATGTTTCTTAATTTTTAAGAAACAGTCTGTGCAGTTTATATTGAAGACAAAGAAGAAGAATAATTAACTAAGTTCTTCAAGGATATTGGGTTTCTTATTAATGTTTTGACTACTGTGATAATTTGAAAATCCACTGAATTATCATTTTAAGGCGACATTTCACAATAATCAAGCTTATTTTATTTACCTGTTGTGCATCCGACGCCCCTGTGTTATACTCCTAAAATAAGTTCTTTCGCTATAAAAAATAACGATATTTTATTCGCTGAATAACCCAATTACTCAGTTATCACTGCTCACTTATCACTCCTACTGTCACACACTCTCCACTTTTCACCGGTTACTCCTCACAGCTCCTCACTCCATCTTCTCTGGAGAAATCTGTGGAGAAATTCTCGAAAATTCTTCACAGACATTTCCACAGCAATTCTCTCAAGAATATTAGAGAAATTACTGGAGGATTCGTCGATGGCATTCTTGAAGGTATATTTGCCAGAATTCATATATTTAGGTATTACTGGAGAAATTCTAGAAGCAATTTCTGGAGGAACACTCGCGAAAGTCCTCCTGGAGCCATCATAGACGGAGCTTTGGAGGAAATCATAGATGAATCTTTGCGAAAAAAAAACTCCAAAGAAATTGCATTACATTTTGAGAGAAGTTTGTAGAGCTGTTTCTGAAAACAAATCCTTTGGAGTAATTCTGGGTGAAATTCCAGGAAAAAAAAAATCGAGTTACTAATAATAATAATTCCTGAAAATGTCTTCGTAAAACCTTATCAGAATACAGCTATTCTTTATTACACCAACGAACCTAACCTCAAAATGACTGAAAATACACAGGTCATTTTGACAGATGTAACATGAGCATGAAAAGGACGGCAACAAGATCGATAAAGTAGAATACACTATCCGTCTTTTTCCTGCATGTGTGTGGTCTATCATAATGACCTGAGAAATGTCAAATAATTTCATGGCTAAAATTGTTGGTCTAATAAAGAATACTGCATTATTTACCTTTTGCACCCGGTTTTGACATTTGGTGTACTGAGCCTCAGTAAAATCGATTACCGAAGCTACCGAAATAGCTCTGAATGATAACAAATTGAAAACAAAGCCTGTAATCAATCAGCTGTTTTTTTTTTTTCATGTTGATAACTAAATGTAATGTTGAACAAAATATTGTACATATAACAAAATTAGTTATCAACTAAAACTCAATGATAACTTAACTTCTTGTCGTTTTGGTTTTCGAGGAGTAAGTTTGAGTTATAATTTTTGTTATGTTGGCTATTAATTCATCCTAAATGATAACAAACTCAATTATCAAACGAGTGATAACCAGGTAACTGAACTTGTTATCATTTTGTTATCCGTCTTTACTCGGGCTATAGCAAGAACCAGATCCGTGCAAAAAAAAATAATAATCGGGTGTATCCTTTAATATCTTACGAAATCCATGAGCAAGCTTTTGAAGTAATTTCTGTAAGAATTCCTTTTAAAACTCACAGATAAATTACAAACGAAGAAACAATGTTTCGAGTTCTTAACCCTCTACATCCCATGGTTGTTCTAGAGCACCATCTATTTTTGACGTAATCGAGACAAACAAATTAGATGAATATGATTAGCTAAAATTTATACATATTATAGAATATGATTGTAATCTCATTGGGTACCTACTTACTACTTGTTTCAATAGTGGAACTATTGATGAACAATCAAAAATCTATTGATTTACTTCTAACAAATTTTATTTTTGTTGATTTCGACAAAATTGGCTAATTTGCAATAATTTTTGTTCAGGCAGTTTTTTTTTGGATACGCTTTCTTGGCGTATAAATAGTCGTTCAAAATTGTGAGAAGGGGAAGCTCCTACACTGATTTTTTTTCTCGGCAATACTAAAAATAGCCAAAGGAACAATTAGAGGAATTTCTGGCTAGATTTTTGGGGGAATCTTCAAAAGACTTGCTGGCGAAATTCCCCAAAAAAATGCAACCTGGAGCATTCCTGCGCCAGCAATTCATAAAATATTGTTGAACGCATTGGAGAATTTTTATAGGACCAAGGCAGATTTTATACGAAATTAAAAAAAATAGAAATTCTTGGAGAAATTATGATAAAATTCTCTGAGAAACGGGTTATAATATTTCTGGAGAAATGCTTGGAGTAACTCCCAAGGAATTTTCGGAACAATTCGGAAAAAAAACATAAGTATTTTTGGCGAATTCCTTGGAGAAATGTCTGGAAAGTTCTCAAATGAATTCCTAGACAATTGTTTGGAAGAAATCGTGAATTAAATCCTCACAAAAAATAAAAAATGTACCCTCTTGCAAATAGACCTGGAGATTTTTAAACAACATTTGAAGGGAATTTCAAATAAGTTTATGCAAAAATTTGTTTAATTATTTTTTTTCTTTGAACTTTGAAAACTAATTATTTTAACTGAAAATGACTTTAATGACTTTAAGGAAATCTGGAAGAAGATTTTCAAACAATAACCGGACGAATTTTTCACGGAATTTTTCGGTAAATGCTCTGAGATGTTCGCAGAGCAATTCCTAAAAGAATTAATGAAGGCAGTTTTCGTTTTTTATGTAAATTCTTCTGCAAGAAATTTTGAATCCATTAGAAATTTTGATGGAATCCGTTGAGGAGAGTGTTGAGAAATTCCTGGAAGAATGCTTTGAGTAATTCCCTAGCAATTTTCAGAAAAAATCAATAAAAACCATACTTATTTTTATCATCATATATATAATAAGGCTATCTGACGTTTGATCTCCTTTCTCTGTTTCGCTCCCGAGGAGGATAGGTTTGTTTTCATACGGAAACGTTTCCGTATGAAAATATTAAACAAAAAATTGCTATCTTCTGTGTCTGCTTGAGAGAGAAGGGTGATGAGCGCTAGATTGCCTTATAGCCCTGTTTGTCTGTCCGGTGACTAGCCAACCAGACGCAGCACGCGGGGAAATTCTCACAAAAAAAAATAAATATTCGACTCTTCAATTCTTTTTTAGTATCAGATACAGAAACCAAAACCAGTGACAACCATAGACAACCAGACACATCATTTGATGGAAAGAATCACAGACAACAGGCGTTGAAATTATTATTTTTTAAATATTTGACACTTTATTGCTTTTTAACTGCCAGGTGCAGAAAACAAAACCAGTGACAACCATAGACAACCAGACGTAGCATTTGATGAAAAATAAAATCAAAGACAACAGACGTTAAAAATTTTGATTTTTAGTTAAAAACTTGATACTTTAATGCTTTTTTTTACTATCAGATGCAGAAAACAAAACCAGTGACAGCCATAGACATCCAGACACAGCATTTGATGAAAAAAATCACAGACAACAGAGGTTGAAAATATTGATATTTTTAATAATTTGACACTTTCATGCTTTTTTACTATCAGATGCAGAAAACAAAACCAGTGACAACCATATACAACCAGACACAGCATATGATGAAAAAATCACAGACAACAGACGTTTGAAATTTTGATTTTTTTTTTATGCAGTAAATGCAAATGCAGTAAAAAAGTACTGTTCAAAACCAGTGACAACCATAGACAACCAGACACAGCATTTGACAAATCACAGACAACAGACGTTCAATTTTTTTTTTGATATTTACACTTGAATGCCTTTTTACTGTCAAATGCAGAATATGAAACCAGTGACAACCAGACACAGCATTTGATGAACAAATCACAGACAACAGACGTTCATTTTTTTTATATTTACACTTTAATGCTTTTTTACTGTCAGATGCATATGATGAAAAAATCACAACAGACGTTGATTTTTTTTTATATTTGACACTTGAATGCTTTTTTACTGTCAGATGCAGAAAATAAAACCAGTGACAACCATAGACAACCAGACACAGCATATGATGAAAAAATCACAGACAACAACCGTTTGAAATTTGTTTTTTTATATACATATTTGACACTTTAATGCTTTTTCACTGTCAAATGCAGTAAAAAAGTACCGTACGAAACCAGTGACAACCTTAGACAACCAGACACAGCATTTGATGAAAAAATCACAGACAACAGACGTTGAAAATTTTGATGTTTTTTTTAATATACAGATGCAGAAAACAAAACCAGTGACAACCTTAGACAACCAGACATAGATTTTTGATGAAAAAAAAGCACAGACAATAGACGTTGAAAATTTTGATGTTTTTTTTAATATTTGACAATTTAATGCTTTTTTACTCTCAGATGCAGAAAACAATACCAGAGGCAATAATAGACAACCAGACACAGCATTCGATGAAAAAAATCACAGACAACAGACGTTGAAAATTTTGATTTTTTTTAAATATTTGACACTTTAATTCTTTTTTACTGTCGGACGCAGAAAACAACCGGTGGCAACCATAGACAACCCGACACAGCATTTTTTAAACAAATCACAGACAAAAAACGTTGGAAATTTTGATTTTTCAAAATATTTGACACTTCAATTCAGAAAACAAAACCAGTGACAATCTTAGACAGCCAGACACAGCATTTCATGAAAAAAAAAAACACACAGAAAACAGACGCTGAAAATTTTGATTTTTTTTAATGCAGAAAATAATCTGTCACTCTTAGACAACCGAATGCAGCAGTTGCTGGAAATAACACAGATAGCCCTGTTTTGTCTGTCCGGTGACTTCACCGAAGTATTTTCAGATGTAAATATAAGCTGCATTGAATTCATCGAATAAAAAACTATTCAAAACGTAGAAAAATCTAATGCTTTTCTTATTTAAAATCTACAAGCGTGAATAACACATGAACCGTTTATATTGAAATAAAAAACTTGCCACGGGCGCTACTGCGTCCACAAATAAACTAGTTTATGATAAAACAACATTCGATAAATCCTTGGAGGAAAGTCTGGAAAAAAATCCGAATGAATTCCTAGATAAACTTTTGGAAGAAATCGTGGAGAAATTCCCAGAAGAATACCTTTGAAATTTTCCGTAACACAAATTGTATCATCCTGCAAGAATATTCGAAGAAATTTTTGGAAAAATGCATGGAGCAATTCTCATACCTAGTGATTTAAAATAAATAGGTTCTTAAACACATAAGTTCCTGTAAAAAATATTTTCAATTACCGTCGTTCGAGGGTAACATTGGTGTATCGATCCCACGAATTCACTATAAGTCAGAGTATTCGATGGTCGATGCAAAGTATCTAAGAATCATGTATTCTAATAGTTTAGCACACAATATACATTCCCGTCGTATTCTAAACATTTTTGATCACTGGGATTTCAGGAGGATTTCAGAGGCGTTTTAAAGCGTAAATTTTCTATATATTCGCGCCGAACCCACCTTCTAGTACTGCAATTGCGTGCTAGATGGTAGTAGTAGTACTAGAAAAGAGTAGCATATATTGAATATTTGCAAGTAGTAGTAAATAGCTAGCTTTCCTAGAATTATAAATTATAAAATAAAATCATTCTAAGTTGAACTCCCAAGAAATAAACTACTTCTTAAATTATGCTAAATTAAAGTTCCAAGTGAAAAGTGAAGTTGTTGCTAGAGTGCCAGAAGTTTCCATTTCGAAGAAGTTCTCCTAGTGGCAGTTAGCCGAAAATGCGTGAGCTTTGGGGAACGCGAAGTAGCTCACTATCCTATCCTACCGATTACTTATGCTCAAGAAAAACTTTAGGAAACAGTTCCAAAGTCCTCTCTTTCTCTGAACATACACCCCAAAATCCTCTTAATTACACTCGCTACTTTTTACTTATAAGTAAACCTTATCCCTAACCTTTAGTACTCCTATTGTTCTAAACACACTTTGAAATTCCATTAAGCTTCCGTTACCTAAAAGAAGCCTAAATAAAGGTTACAATGTATGAGATTGTAGTACTTTGTAGTGTTGCAAGAAATGTCAGAAGAAAGTGCACGAAATGTACTTGTTTTAATATCAATGATCTATATCCATCTCAATAGTGACACCCTAGAACCAATACTTCCGTAATGCATTATACAAGTACGAGCAGAGAAGCATCTCTGGCACGAAGCTAGACAAATTTACAATTCGAATCTAAAAGTCACGCACCCAGCCAATTGCTATTCTCATGAAACCAAGCCTTCCATAGAAAACTAAACACAAAAGTGTGCGAAATGTCTGGCCACTTGGCCACAAAGCTCACAAGTTTGCCCTCTTTTCCTATTCATCTTTTACTCGACTAAGACTAAGCCATAAGTTTCCCTAAAGAACACCCCATGCCACAGTTATGACTTACAGTTCGGAGAAGCTCACCCAGAAAAGTTTCCTCCAATCGAACTACCTACTACCTAGTATCTGCGCCGACTTATGTGCTTCTAGGACGAAGGACCGTCTGCTGGCCGATATCCTTTTGACCACCATCACCATCGGCATCGGTTTAAACATTGTTGGAAGCTGTGAGAGCCTTTTGTACGGAGCAAGTTTCTAGGCAAAGCAATCAAAAGATAGTGTGTGCGGTTCGTTACCTTGTGGCCTCTCTTCCGGGGAGACGTGTGACCTATCTGCTTTCCTCTCATAAATGGGTGATACTTTTGATTTATTACATTGTTAATTGAGTGAGACCCGAGAATGAACTCCGTGTCGGACGTAACGTTGTCACTTTATCACTAATGATTTTCTCAAACTTTCTCTCTGTTTCCGCAGATACAAAGTGGAAGTGGCCGGTAAGAACGTTCCGGTGTTGACCATCCAGGACAAAGGTCGGTACGGGGTGATTGTGTTCGAGAATCTGGAAAAGTACCTTCAGATGGACAACTGGAACCGGCAGCTGTTGGATAAGTATTGTCGTGACTATTCGGTGGGGATCATAGGGTTTGTGGCGCCCAGCGAGGAGACGCTGGTGGGAGCGCAACTTCGAGGCTTCCCACTGTTTGTCCATACGAATCTACGGCTGAGGGACGCTAGTCTGAACCCGGGATCGCCGGTGTTGAGGTTGACCAGGGCAGGGGACACCGCGTGGGGACCACTTCCCGGCGGGGACTGGGCTATCTTCCAACATAATCACAGTTCGTACGAACCGCTGGAGTGGGCTCAGAGAAATACGCAGGACTACCCGACGGATGGAGTTCAACCTCCGCTGGCAACAGTCATCCAGGATCACGGAAGAGTTGACGGGATCCAGAGGGTGTTGTTTGGATCTGGACTGAAGTTCTGGCTGCACAGGTTGCTGTTCCTGGATGCGTTGTCGTACTTGAGTCATGGGCAGTTGAGCTTGAACCTGGAACGTCGGATACTGATTGACGTAGACGATATCTTTGTTGGAGAAAAGGGCACCCGTTTGAAACCAGATGATGTTCATGCTCTGATCGCAACACAGAACCGAATGCGTGCTATGGTTCCAGGTTTTCGATTTAACCTGGGATTTTCCGGAAAGTACTTCCACCATGGAACTCATGAAGAGAATCTAGGGGATGACATGCTGTTACGGAATGTGGAGCATTTCAACTGGTTTTCTCACATGTGGAATCATCAACAGCCACATCTGTACGACAACTTGACAACGTTGATGAACGATATGATACTCAACAAGGACTTTGCCAAGGAAAAGGGAATCCCTACTGATTCCGGATATTCTGTTTCGCCACATCACTCTGGAGTCTACCCAGCTCACGAACTCCTGTATATGGCCTGGAAGAAAGTCTGGAATATAAAAGTGACGTCCACCGAAGAATATCCCCATCTTCGTCCAGCCAGACTTCGCCGTGGCTTCATCCATCGAAACATCATGGTCCTCCCTCGTCAAACCTGTGGTCTCTTTACTCACACCATGTACATCGACCGATATCCCGGAGGTCGCGACAAACTAGATGAATCCATCCAAGGTGGCGAACTGTTTCAAACCATCGTCTATAACCCCATCAATATCTTCATGACCCACATGTCCAACTATGGTAGCGATCGACTTGCTCTCTATACCTTTGAATCCGTCATCAAGTTCCTTCGCTGTTGGACCAATCTCAAGTTGACCTCCGCTCCACCACTCCAGCTGGGCGAAACCTACTTCAAACTCCACCCGGACGAAACCGATCCCATCTGGGGTAACCCCTGCGACGACCCGCGCCACATCAAGATCTGGTCTCGCAACAAAAGCTGTGACACACTGCCTAAATTCCTGGTCATCGGACCGCAGAAAACCGGAACCACTGCCCTGTACACTTTCCTGAGCATGCACCCTTCCGTCGCCAGCAACCTGCCGAATCCGGACACCTTCGAGGAAATACAGTTCTTCAACGGTAACAACTACTACCGCGGTCTCGACTGGTACCAGAACTTCTTCCCGGTGCAGCCGAACGGCACCAACGGCCGGTACATGTTCGAAAAATCCGCCACCTATTTCGACGGGGAACTGGTCCCACGCCGAGCGCACGCCCTGCTCCCACATGCCAAACTAGTCACGATCCTAATATCTCCGGCGAAGCGAGCCTACTCCTGGTACCAGCACATCAAGGCCCACGGCGACCCCATCGCCAACAACTACAGCTTCTATCAGGTTTTATCACATCTCGTACTTCTCCTCAAACCCTCCAAGTAACCCCCTCCCCCTTTCCAGGTCATCATGGCCAGCGATTCGGCTCCGAAACCCCTCCGGGATCTCCGCAACCGGTGTCTCAACCCGGGCAAGTACGCCCAACATCTGGAACGGTGGCTGGCGTACTACCCGCAGCAGCAGTTGCACATCATCGACGGCGAACAGCTCAAATCCAACCCGGTGGAGGTGATGATGGAACTGCAGCGATTCCTAAAGCTGTCGCCAACGTTCGACTACAGCGACCATCTGCGGTTCGACAACAAGAAGGGTTTCTACTGCCAGATCGTGAACGAGAACAAGAACAAGTGTCTGGGGAAGTCCAAGGGCCGGCAGTATCCGCCGATGGACGATAAGAGCGCCAAGTGGCTGCAGAGGTAAGAGTTAGGGGGAGGGGTTTATCCGAGATTTGGGGAACGCTTGACAGGATGCAATCGCTTGGCTACGGCAAACCGTCTACTAGTGCGTCTGTCTGCGCAAGTTCATGTGAGTGTCTGAGTGTATGGAAAATTGCTGTTTTGTACAGCTTCACGGAAAGATGGAAGAAAGACAGGTTTCAACCTTTTTTATAAGCTTTTTCAGCAAATTTTAACAGAAGTTGCAAACCTGTTACATAGGCGTTTTCGGGGGTTTCGGACACTTAGCATAACAAAGAACGGTGCATTTCGATTATGCCAAATGACTTTATCCCAAATGCCCCGCTCCCCTAAAACTCCCTGAAACCCCCTGAAAAGCATCAAAAACTTCTCTGAAACGTCATGTAACCCCTTGAAACGCCCTGAAACAACATGGAATCCCCTGAAAACTATTAATCTTCTTTTAACATCTACACTGACTTGACTTTTTTACTCGTTTTTACGCATTTTTTTCAAGGGTACCATTACCACCACTGGGAAAAACATGGCAACTCCTAGGATTCCTTAAGATATGCCTTAAAGAATCCTCCAAGGACTATTTAGAGATGATCACGACACCCATGAAGTTGATCATTTAAAAATACTTAAAAGATTGTCTCAGGATTCCCTCTCCAGTGTCCTTCTAGAATTTTGTCAGAGGTTCCTCCGAGAGTTTTTTTCTTTTCAAAAGATTGTTCCACAGTGGCTGATTTAGACATTTCTAGAGTTTTTTTTCGCCAACTTCGCCGCCGTAGAATACGTCAGCGAGGTGCCAAAGACCCAAGCGTCCTGAAAGGGTTAAGAGATCACTGCAAGAGCTCCTCCAGAGATTTCTCCACGATCCTTCAGAGATTTCTATGCAAACATTCTTTAAAGGTTCTTCCAGAGTTTTTTTTTTCAAAACATCTTCCAGCGTTCCTTCAGAAAACTTCTCCGAAGTTTTCCGTTCTTCCACGGATTTCTTTACGAATTCTGGCAACCTTGGGAGATTTATCCAAAGATTCCGCTACAAAGTTCCTCCAAAGATTACTTCAGGGATTCTCTTGAAGGTTTACCAAGAAAATTCTCCTGAAATTTATCTAGGATTTTTTGCAGAGATTCAACCCATCCATGTATCCATGAAGTGAATCATCCTGAAATTCGTTCTGAGATCCCACCAGAATCCTTTCACAGATCTCTTCTAGAATTCTGCCGAAGATTCCTCCTAGAGTATCTCCTGAGATTCATTAAAAAGCGCAAAATGTTGTTCTGGAATCTCCTCTAGAGGTAGTAGATAGTAGTCTAGATAGTAGATAATTCACCACGGGCTTCTTTGAAAATTCTGTCATTCTCCATTCAACCAGAGATTCCACCAAGGAGTACTTCCAAAGTTGTAAGAATTCATCCAGAGAATATTCCACGATTTCCTTCAGAAATTGCTCTAGGAATTCTGGCAGAAATTCAACCAGAAACTTTTAAGGCGATTTTTTTTGCATTTTTCCAAGAATTTCCCTGGTAAGAAATTCATGGATTTCTTCATAGATTCAAAAAATAAAAATCTTACAGTTTGTAAGTAAAAAATATTATTCAGATTTTTTTCAGATATTTTACCAGGAATTCTTCCACGAATTGATCTAGAGATTTCACCACGAAGTCCTTATGAATGATTGCAGGAGCTCCTCTAGAGATGCTTTCAGAAATTTCTCCATAACTTGTTCTAGAAGCTCACATGAGAATCCAAGAATTCCACCACAATTACGCTAACGGTACCTCTATATTTGTTTTGAAGTTCCTCCGAGAATTTCTCCTGAGATTCCTTTAAAAAATCCTGAAAAAAACTTCAAAAGAAACTTTAGGGGCTGATTTAGATATTTCTCCAAAGTTTTTAATATGCTGTTTTTCTCACAAAACTTTTCAGGAATTTCCTTAGAGATTACTGAAAGAGTTCTGCTAGCGATTCCTTCAAGAGTTTCTTCAAACATTCCACTAGTAATTTCTCAATAGATCTTACCAGACATTCTTCTAAAGTTTTTCTCAAAAAATCTTCCGGCAATTTCTTCAGAAAACTCTCCAGAGTTGTGTCCGAAAATCTTCTTTTGATTCACTTAGCAATTTTGTTGTTCTCCTGGAATTCATTCAGAGATTTCGCTTCGGCGTTTTCCAAGGATTTTACCGAAAACTCATTCAGAGATTGCTTTTTCGAGATTCAACCAGAAATTCCTAAAGCGATCCCTCTTTGAACTATTTTAAGAATTTTTTCAAAATATGAATTAATTCATAGGTTCCAGGAATTAAAAGAGGAGATTCCTGTTTGAATTTCTCAAACGATTTCTCCCAAGATTTTGTCCAGAAATCGATCTAAAAATTTCATTACGACGTCTTCCAGAAGTTTTCCCAGTAACTATTCCAAGAGATCCTCCAGAGATGGTTTCAAGAAATTCAAGTATTCTACGACAATTTTTCCAACAGTTCCTCTATAGATTTTTCTAAAATTTTCTCTAAGAATTTCTTAAAAGCCTCTCAGAATTACTCCAGATATTCTTATAGATTTCTTCCGAAATTCTTGCAGGACTTCTACTACCGGAGTTCCTTCAGAGATTCTTCTATGATTGTTACCAAATTTCCTTCAGGAATTCCTCCATGAAGTCCTCTAGAGTTTCTCTGAAATATGCTTCCATTTTTTGTTCAGGAATTGTGTAGTCCAAAGGTTCTTCCGCTAAAAATCCAAGAAATTTTCCAGAGATATTTCCGGAATTCCACTTGAAATTCCTCCAGAGTATCAACTGTGAGTTGCATCAGAGATGCTTGAATTGCTGCTGGAATACTTTCAGGAATTCATCCAGAACTTCTACCCAGAAAACTTTAAACAGGCCTCCCATAGCTTTCTATAGAAGTTACAAACATCAGCGTTTGTTTTTTCAGTTCAGTACTTTCAGAGACTCATTCTATGAGTTATCCCAAAGAGTTTCCTAGAAAATCTCTTTTCGAAATTCTTCAAGAATTTCAGGAATTAGGTTCTTCTAAGAATTATAAGATTATCTTAAGATTTTTTCCAGGAATTCCAATAGGAATTTCTCCAGAGATTACTCCAAGAATTCCTTCAGCAATTGTTGTAGAGGTTTCCCCAGGATGCCCTCCAGGATTTTTGCCAGGAATGATTGCAAGAGTTCGTCAAGAGTTTCTTTCATAAATTCTTCCATAAACTATTCTAGTAACTTATCCGGAAATTCAAGAATTTCATCACAATTTATCTAACACAGTTCTTTTTGTATTTGTTTTTTTTTTTAGAGTTTGCTCTAAGAGCTGCTTGTCAATTCTTCCAGGAATTACTCCAGATATTCTTAGATAAATTTCATAAGAAATTCTTCCAAAGATTTCCCCACGAATACCGCCCGGGATTCTTGCATAAATTCTTCCGCAGTTCATTAAGAAATTCTGCTAAGAACTCAAACAGAGATTTTTCCAAGAATTCTACTACATTTTCTACAAAGATTCCTTTTCAGTTGCAGAGGTAGAGGACCTCAGCTCTACAGCTTCCTC